>NC_091336.1:5048801-5061301 GCF_038502225.1 Cherax quadricarinatus
CCCTCCCCATCACCCCACCAACTCCACCCCTCCCCATCAGCCCCATACCTCCACCCCTCCCCATCACTCCACCTCCACCCCTCCCCATCACCCCACCACCTCCACCCCTCCCCATCTCCCCATACCTCCACCCCTCCCCATCACCCCACCACCTCCCCCTCCCCATCACCCCACCACCTCCACCCCTCCCCATCTCCCCCATACCTCCACCCCTCCCATCACCCCACCACCTCCCCCTCCCCATCACCCCACCACCTCCCCCTCCCCATCACCCCACCACCTCCCCCTCCCCACCCCTCCCCATCACCCCACCACCTTTACCCCTCCCAATCACCCCACAACCTCACCTCCTCTCCCCCACAATCACTCCGCCCTCTCACCTCGTACAGCCTCCCTCCATCCTCACCTCCACCTCATTACCTCCCACTCATCACCTCATTATTCTAAGCTTCGACTCTTCACTTAGAAAAGAGTCGTCAAGTTGTGTTCACCAGAAGCTGGAGCAAAAATATAGTTTTTGAGAATCAGCAGAGATTATTATTATTATTATTATTATTATTATTATTATTATTATTATTATTATTGTTGTTGTTGTTGTTGTTGTTGTTGTTGTTGTTGCTGTTTTATTATTATTATTAGTTGTATTATTATTATTATTATTATTATTATTATTATTATTATTATTATTATTATTATTATTATTATATTTACTGGAAAGCCGTAGATCCGCATGGGTCATACAGCCCCCGGGGAATGAGAGGTAATCAGGTTTGAACCGATAATGGGATATAAACTCCAATTTGTTGCATCAAGAGCCCTTGACCAGCATTAAAATCACTCCTCTATCCCTCCCTCTATGAAGTACTATCAGAGGATAGCATGAGTACATACAAGGATAACAAGTATAACCATTCACAAGGGCACCAGAATCCGGCTTACTTGTGTTATCTTGATATATTCTGAGTTTGTGAATGAATTAAGGACTTGTCTTCTGCCCGTATTATTCAAACGTATGAATAAACCATACACTGACCCAAAATTACTCACCCTGTGAATGGATTAACTGATGCCTTTGGTAATGAACCTGTTCGTTTTGATTCGTTCTTGTTCACTTCTGAATGGACGAAGTCAAACACATTTGGTTATGAATGAGCTGGCTTCACTTTCATTCATTAATTCAAATTTTATGAATGAACTGACCCACCCTTGGTGTATATTTTGTAGTGTCCACACACTCCTCCAGGGTATTTATACCCAGTGCTGTGTATCTCTCAGAGTATGTTCACCTAGATATATCTCTCAGTGTATATACACCGAGAGGTGTGTATATTCGGTGTATACACACTCAGGGTGTATGTCCTCGTTTTTTTGGGATTTAAGTATCCAGGACAGGTTTTATACTGGTTACAAACAGCCTTAACAACCTCTCACAGTCACAGGACATTATAATATATATACATATACGGAAGAAATGACAATAAAACACGTGACTGCAAATATCTAAAAATACCACAGTGAAAATTAGAAAATAAACCTGATCGCGTTCATATGGTGACACATCTTCAGAGGAACATGTGTGTGTTAGCACATGAACGCGCTCACGCTTTGTTTCCTGTGGTATTTTTAACACACACACACACACACACACACACACACACACACACACACACACACACACACACACACACACACACACACACACACACACACACACACACATATATATATATATATATATATATATATATATATATATATATATATATATATATATATATATATATATATATAGGGAAAATTTTTACTGTTGACGGAAACTAATGTTGGTGCTACTTTAGCGTGCGGTCTACCAACACTTTTACACTTAACCTAACCTAACCGGGTTAGGCTAGGCTAGGTTAGGCTAGGTTAGGCTAGGTTAGTTTAGGTTAGGTTAGGTTAGGTTAGGCTAGGTTAGGTTAGGTTAGGTTAGGTTAGGTTAGGTTAGGCTAGGTTAGGTTAGCTTAGGTTAGGTTAGGTTAGGTTAGGTTAGGTTAGGCTAGGTTAGGTTAGGTTAGGTTAGGCTAGGTTAGGTTAGGTTAGGTTAGGTTAGGTTAGGTTAGGTTAGGCTAGGTTAGGTTAGGTTAGGTTAGGCTAGGTTAGGTTAGGTTAGGCTAGGTTAGGTTAGGTTAGGTTAGGTTAGGTTAGGCTAGGTTAGGTTAGGTTAGGCTAGGTTAGGTTAGGTTAGGCTAGGTTAGGTTAGGTTAGGTTAGGCTAGGTTAGGCTAGGTTAGGTTAGGTTAGGTTAGGTTAGGTTAGGTTAGGTTAGGTTAGCTTAGGCTAGGTTAGGCTAGGTTAGGTTAGGTTAGGTTAGGTTAGGTTAGGCTAGGTTAGGTTAGGTTAGGTTAGGTTAGGCTAGGTTAGGTTAGGTTAGGTTAGATTAAGTTAGGCTAGGTTAGGCTAGTTTAGGTTAGGTTAGGCTAGGTTAGGTTAGGTTAGGTTAGGTTAGGTTAGGTTAGGCTAGGTTAGGCTAGGTGAGGTTAGGTTAGCTTTGGCTATGTTAGGCTAGGTTAGGTTAGGTTAGGTTATGTTAGGTTAGGCTAGGTTAGGTTAGGTTGTGTTAGGTTAGGTTAGGTTAGGCTAGGTTAGGTTAGGCTAGGTTAGGTTAGGTTAGGTTAGGCTAGGTTAGGTTAGGTTAGGTTAGGTTAGGTTAGGTTAGGTTAGGTTAGGCTAGGTTAGGTTAGGTTAGGCTAGGTTAGGTTAGGTTAGGCTAGGTTAGGTTAGGTTAGGTTAGGTTAGGCTAGGTTAGGTTAGGCTAGGTTAGGTTAGGTTAGGCTAGGTTAGGTTAGGTTAGGTTAGGTTAGGCTAGGCTAGGTTAGGTTAGGTTAGGTTAGGTTAGGCTAGGTTAGGTTAGGCTAGGTTAGGTTAGGTTAGGTTAGGTTAGGTTAGGTTAGGTTAGGTTAGGCTAGGTTAGGTTAGGCTAGGTTAGGTTAGGTTAGGCTAGGTTAGGTTAGGTTAGGCTAGGTTAGGTTAGGTTACGTTAGGTTAGGTTAGGTTAGGCTAGGTTAGGTTAGGTTAGGCTAGGTTAGGTTAGGTTAGGTTAGGTTAGGTTAGGTTAGGTTAGGTTAGGCTAGGTTAGGTTAGGTTAGGTTAGGTTAGGCTAGGTTAGGTTAGGTTAGGTTAGGTTAGGTTAGGTTAGGCTAGGTTAGGCTAGGTTAGGTTAGGTTAGGTTAGGTAAAGTTAGGCTAGGTTAGGCTAGGTTAGGTTAGGTTAGGCTAGGTTAGGTTAGGTTAGGTTAGGTTAGGTTAGGTTAGGCTAGGTTAGGCTAGGTTAGGTTAGGTTAGGCTAGGTTAGGTTAGGTTAGGTTAGGTTAGGTTAGGTTAGGTTAGGTTAGGCTAGGCTAGGTTAAGTTAGGTTAGGTTAGGTTAGGCTAGGCTAGGTTAAGTTAGGTTAGGTTAGGTTAGGCTAAGCTAGATTAAGTTAGGTTAGGTTAGGTTAGGCTAGGCTAGGTTAAGTTAGGTAGAGCGCACGTTAAAACTCAGTTGTGAGCGTAGACTAGCAATACTACGGTAAACCGCACGCTAAAGTACCATCCTAATGTTTGAATGTTTAAATTCACTGTTTTGTAATTTGACTTTCATTTATTACCTCTATACAAACTAATGTTGTTACTTGTTTCATCTTTGTGACTAAATCATTCTGGATACACAGATCCGTCCCTAATAACCAATATTTTTATCTAATTATTACCTTACCAAAGTTTGGCTGTAATTGCCATGTCTCGTAACATTCTAAAACATTGTTATATGTTTATTAGTGTTACACTGCCCACGTACACGCATGATAATAATCCTTACACAGTATTACTGATGATAATCCTTACACAGTATTACTGATGATAATCCTTACACAGTATTACTGATGATAATCCTTACACAGTATTACTGATGATAATCCTGACACAGTATTACTGATGATAATACCTTACACAGTATTACTGATGATAATACCTTACACAGTATTACTGATGATAATACCTTACACAGTATTACTGATGATAATACCTTACACAGTATTACTGATGATAATACCTTACACAGTATTACTGATGATAATCCTGACACAGTATTACTGATGATAATACCTTACACAGTATTACTGATGATAATCCTTACACAGTATTACTGATGATAATACACATTGATTCTATCTTACAAATTAATACTTGATAATAATTCACTCACTATATAAAAACTTACGTTACAATACGTTGTAAACACATCAGAGTGAGTACATAGCTCATCCTTCTGTAAACACACCAGAGTACATAACTCATCTTGCTGTAAACACATCAGTATACATAGCTCATCCTGCTGTAAACACACCGGATTACATAGCTCATCCTGCTGTACGCTGTATAGCCCTTGTGGCTTAGCGCTTCTTTTTGATTATAATAATAATAATAATCATCCTGCTGTAAACGCATCAGAGTGAGTACATAGCTCATCCTGCTGTAAACGCATCAGAGTGAGTACATAGCTCATCCTGCTGTAAACGCATCAGAGTGAGTACATAGCTCATCCTGCTGTAAACGCATCAGAGTGAGTACATAGCTCATCGTGCTGTAAACGCATCAGAGTGAGTACATAGCTCATCCTGCTGTAAACGCATCAGAGTGAGTACGTAGCTCACCCTGCTGTAAACACACCAGAGTACATAGTTCATCCTGCTGTAAACACACCAGAGTACATAGTTCATCCTGCTGTAAACACACCAGAGTACATAGTTCATCCTGCTGTAAACACACCAGAGTACATAGTTCATCCTGCTGTAAACACACCAGAGTACATAGTTCATCCTGCTGTGAACACACCAGAGTACATAGCTCATCCTGCTGTAAACACACCAGAGTACATAGCTCACCCTGCTGTAAACACACCAGAGTACATAGTTCATCCTGCTGTAAACACACCAGAGTACATAGTTCATCCTGCTGTAAACACACCAGAGTACATAGTTCATCCTGCTGTAAACACACCAGAGTACATAGCTCATCCTGCTGTGAACACACCAGAGTACATAGCTCATCCTGCTGTGAACACACCAGAGTACATAGCTCATCCTGCTGTGAACACACCAGAGTACATAGCTCATCCTGCTGTAAACACACCAGAGTACATAGCTCATCCTGCTGTAAACACACCAGAGTACATAGCTCATCCTGCTGTAAACACACCAGAGTACATAGCTCATCCTGCTGTAAACACACCAGAGTACATAGCTCATCCTGCTGTAAACACACCAGAGTACATAGCTCATCCTGCTGTAAACACACCAGAGTACATAGTTCATCCTGCTGTAAACACACCAGAGTACATAGCTCATCCTGCTGTGAACACACCAGAGTACATAGTTCATCCTGCTGTGAACACACCAGAGTACATAGCTCATCCTGCTGTGAACACACCAGAGTACATAGTTCATCCTGCTGTAAACACACCAGAGTACATAGTTCATCCTGCTGTGAACACACCAGAGTACATAGCTCATCCTGCTGTGAACACATCAGAGTACATAGTTCATCCTGCTGTGAACACACCAGAGTACATAGCTCATCCTGCTGTGAACACACCAGAGTACATAGTTCATCCTGCTGTAAACACACCAGAGTACATAGTTCATCCTGCTGTAAACACACCAGAGTACATAGTTCATCCTGCTGTAAACACACCAGAGTACATAGCTCATCCTGCTGTGAACACACCAGAGTACATAGCTCATCCTGCTGTGAACACACCAGAGTACATAGCTCATCCTGCTGTAAACACACCAGAGTACATAGTTCATCCTGCTGTAAACACACCAGAGTACATAGCTCATCCTGCTGTGAACACACCAGAGTACATAGTTCATCCTGCTGTGAACACACCAGAGTACATAGTTCATCCTGCTGTAAACACACCAGAGTACATAGTTCATCCTGCTGTAAACACACCAGAGTACATAGTTCATCCTGCTGTAAACACTCACGCCACGTCAGTTATCCTCATTATAATAAAACTGTACACAATATACTTATTAATTCTCCGTTTTCCCATTATATCGCCTGAAGATTAGAAGGTAAAGGAGAGATTTATAGGAAATTGCGATGTAAATTGAAAAGCAAGTGGCAGGAGGTGGTCTTAATAAGATGATAGAAGACAAATTGCAGTTTTGATTTACAGTGGAAAAGTTAAATTAAGAGATGGTTAGTATTCAGTGGGCAGCGGCTGGGAAAGCCGTGGTGAGGACGCTCTTGCTTGGTATGCTCCCCACTGTCCCATGCTCCTGCTAATAACAATAATGACCACGCTATAATGACTTGTTCTGATCCCCCCCTATCCTCCCTCCCTCCCTCAACACCCTTCAACAACTCTTTTTACTCCCCAACACCCTTCAACACCCTCAACACCCTCCAACACTCCCTAACTACCTCCAACGCTTCACCTTGTAATATAAGTTACAAAATCAGAGGAAACACACACACACACACACACACACACACACACACACACACACACACACACACACACACACACACACACACACACACACACACACACACACATAAACACACACACACATATTTTTATTAACACACTGGCCGATTCCCACCAAGGCAGGATGGCCCGAAAAAGAAAAACTTTCACCATCATTCACTCCATCACTGTCTTGCCAGAAGGGTGCTTTACACTACAGTTTTTAAACTGCAACATTAACACCCCTCCTTCAGAGTGCAGGCACTGTACTTCCCATCTCCAGGACTCAAGTCCGGCCTGCCGGTTTCCCTGAACCCCTTCATAAATGTTACTTTGCTCATACTCCAACAGCACGTCAAGTATTAAAAACCATTTGTCTCCATTCACTCCTATCAAACACGCTCACGAATGCCTGCTGGAAGTCCAAGCCCCTCGCACACAAAACCTCCTTTACCCCCTCCCTCCAACCTTCCCTAGGCCGACCCCTACCCCGCCTTCCTTCCACTACAGACTGATACACTCTTGAAGTCACTCTGTTTTGCTCCATTCTCTTTACATGTCCGAACCACCTCAACAACCCTTCCTCAGCCCTCTGGACAACAGTTTTGGTAATCCCGCACCTCCTCCTAACTTCCAAACTACGAATTTTCTGCATTATATTCACACCACACATTGCCCTCAGACATGACATCTCCACTGCCTCCAGCCTTCTCCTTGCTGCAACATTCATCACCCATGCTTCACACCCATATAAGAGCATTGGTAAAACTATACTCTCATACATTCCCCTCTTTGCCTCCAAGGACAAAGTTCTTTGCCTCCACAGACTCCTAAGTGCACCAATCACCCTTTTCCCCTCATCAATTCTATGATTCACCTCATCTTTCATAGACCCATCCGCTGACACGTCCACTCCCAAATATCTGAATACATTCACCTCCTTCATATATATATATATATATATATATATATATATATATATATATATATATATATATATATATATATATATATATATATATATATATATATATATATATATATATATATATATGTATATATATGCAAAACAATCACTGTGAAAGAGTAGTGAAATTCCAAGTGCTTTCGTGACTACTCACATTGTCAAGGAACTTTGAAAGTAATACATCAAAGGAAGGCAATTAAAGGATTTAGACTACACCTCACAGTCAACTCCCACAACAAAGAAACACCTGACGCGCGGCAATACCGGACTCATAAGAAAAGAGGAACACTGCAGTAGGTCCGCTGGTCCAACTAGACAGGTCCTCACGACATCCCACTAACAAAATATTCTACCCAAGAAATAAGGTTTATTATTTGTCCAATGTATTATTAAACTCTAGCCAAATTTTATTTATTATAAATGAGTCTAATTTATTTAAACCTAAGGAAATATTCATATTATTTTCAAAACTGATTTTTATGACACAAGATTCAATTATATTTCTGTCGACCATGGACTTGCTTGATACAACTTTCTCAACTTTTTGAAAATCAACTGGATGGTTAAAATCTCTCACATGAATAAATAGAGCATTGGAATCTTGTCCAGTTCTAATGCTATATTTATGTTGTTTTAATCTAAGTTCGAGATTTTTACCAGTTTGACCGTAATAAACTTTATCGCTAATTTTACAAGGAATCTTATAGACACATCCGTCAGCATTTTGGGAGGAATTCTTTATCAAAAGTTTTTTTTACTGTATCAAGATTTTTAAATACAACTTTAATATTAAAAGTCTTAAGAAGAGAAGGCATATCAACCAAGTTTTCATGGTAAGGGAGAACCAACATATTTTTAGTTGAATAAGGTTGGTTGTCCCTTTTTGGGTTGTAAAAAGTATTTCTAGCAACTTTAAAAGATTTATCAATTACATTTCTCGGGTATTTCAGATCATAAATTTTGGATATTTCTTCATCTATGAACTCTGGACTACAAATAGGTAAAGCTCTTTCTTTTTCGAGCCACCCTGCCTTGGTGGGAATCGGCCAGTGTGATAAAAAAAAATAATAGGCTAAAATAAATTGTTCTTGTTATAATAAGGTTAGGTAAGTTTTCTAAGATTCTTTTGGAGCAAAATTAAAATTTTTTATATTAACATTAATGAAAAAATATATCTTTACATATATATATATATATATATATATATATATATATATATATATATATATATATATATATATATGGCTGAAGGAGACTCGAACCTACGAACCTTAGGACAAGGTACGCAGTGCTTTACCAATCTACCCACACTGGACAATACCTTGGCGTGTAGCATGCGCTACACGTTTGATCCAAGGCAGCCAGCTTTCAGGGAGAAGGCTTACAGCTTTTCATCTCATCCCCTGCATGCATCAGCCTTACTAGAGATTTGAACAATGGTCTCGCGAATTCCTTGCATACATATATATATATATATATATATATATATATATATATATATATATATATATATATATATATATATATATATATATATATATATATATATATATATATATATATATATATATATATATATATATATATATATATATATATATATACAGTATATACAGTATATATATATATATATATATATATATATATATATATATATATATATATATATATATATATATATATATATATATATATATATATATATATATACACTCACATACACATTCAAACACACACACATACATATATGCACACCAAATAATAAACAATTTGGAGAAGAAATGTAGATTAAGTTTTGGTCGGTGTTGACGAACCATTGTCAAGTCACAACTGTAAAAACAAAAATGAGAAGTGCACAAATTAAGCTGGTGTACTGGTTGTTCAGTTTCTCGTCTTTTCTCATCTAGCTGTGACTTGACAAATGTCCCAGAAAGAATCATAACGTCGTCTAAGGTTCCCAGTGCGAGGTCTGGCTTCTTTGTGTACGACAACTGTTAACTGAAAACACCTGTGAAAGACAGACGATGAATAACTTATATAGATTGTGACAGGTTTTGATGAAGTAAGTTACGTGTACAACACTTGTGTTCTTACCATGTACAACACCTGTGTCTTTATCATGTACACCTGTGCCTTTATCCTGTGCAACACCTGTGTCTTTATCATGTACAACACTTGTGTCTTTATCATGTACAACACTTGTGTCTTTATCGTGTACAACACCTGTGTCTTTATCATGTACACCTGTGCCTTTATCCTGGGCAACACCTGTGCCTTTATCATGTACAACACCTGTGTCTTTATCATGTACAACACCTGTGTCTTTATCATTTACAACACCTGTGTTTTTATCCTTTACATCACCTGTATCTTTATCATGTGCAACACCTGTGTCTTTATCATGTACAACACCTGTGTCTTTATCATGTACAACACCTGTGTCTTTATCACGTATAACACCTGTGTTTTTATCCTGCACACCTGTATCTTTATCATGTACAACACCTGTGTCTTTATCATGTACAACACCTGTGTCTTTATCATGTACAACACTTGTGTCTTTATCATGTACAACACTTGTGTCTTTATCATGTACAACACCTGTGTCTTTATCATGTACAACACCTCTGTCTTTATCATGTACAACACCTGTGTCTTTATCATGTACAACACCTGTGTCTTTATCATGTACAACACCTGTGTCTTTATCATGTACAACACCTGTGTCTTTATCATGTACAACACTTGTGTCTTTATCATGTACAACACCTCTGTCTTTATCATGTACAACACCTGTGTCTTTATCATTCACAACATCTCTGTCTTTATCATATACAACACCTGTGTCTTTATCATGTACAACACCTGTGTCTTTATCATGTACAACACCTGTGTCTTTATCATGTACAACACCTGTGTCTTTATCATGTACAACACCTGTGTCTTTATCATGTACAACACCTGTGTCTTTATCATGTACAACACTTGTGTCTTTATCATGTACAACACCTCTGTCTTTATCATGTACAACACCTGTGTCTTCATCATTCACAACATCTCTGTCTTTATCATATACAACACCTGTGTCTTTATCATGTATAACACTTGTGTTTTATCATGTACAACACCTGTGTCTTTATCCTGTACAACACCTGTGTCTTTATCCTGTACAACACCTGTGTCTTTATCATATACAACACCTGTGTCTTTATCATTCACAACATCTCTGTCTTTATCATATACAACACCTGTGTCTTTATCATGTATAACACTTGTGTTTTATCATGTACAACACCTGTGTCTTTATCATATACAACACCTGTGTCTTTATCATTCACAACATCTCTGTCTTTATCATATACAACACCTGTGTCTTTATCATGTATAACACTTGTGTTTTATCATGTACAACACCTGTGTCTTTATCCTGTACAACACCTGTGTCTTTATCCTGTACAACACCTGTGTCGTTATCATGTACAACACCTGTGTCTTTATCCTGTACAACACCTGTGTCTTTATCCTGTACAACACCTGTGTCGTTATCATGTACAACACCTGTGTCTTTATCCTGTACAACACCTGTGTCTTTATCCTGTACAACACCTGTGTCGTTATCATATACAACACCTGTGTCTTTATCATTCACAACATCTCTGTCTTTATCATATACAACACCTGTGTCTTTATCATGTATAACACTTGTGTTTTATCATGTACAACACCTGTGTCTTTATCCTGTACAACACCTGTGTCGTTATCATATACAACACCTGTGTCTTTATCATTCACAACATCTCTGTCTTTATCATATACAACACCTGTGTCTTTATCATGTATAACACTTGTGTTTTATCATGTACAACACCTGTGTCTTTATCCTGTACAACACCTGTGTCGTTATCATGTACAGCACCTGTGTTTTTTATCATGTACAACACCTGTGCCTTTATCATGCAGACGTTTCACCAACCAGTGTTTTTTTTTTTAATTCAGTTTTCTCAGTAAAGTGTCAGTACTGGTTGATGACACGTACAGTGGTGCAGGCGTTGCACCTCTGTACGCCATCAACTCGTCGGTAATGTTCATCATTAAATCCCACCAGTTAAAAACCCATGGGAGGAAGAATGAGAAATGTTGCATCTTAATCGTCATCCTCTCTTCCTTGCATCTTTTTCTCCTCATTTCCTGACATCTTCTTCCTCATTTCCTCACATCTTCCTCCTCATTTCCTTGCCTCTTCCTCCTCCATTCCTTGCGTCTTGATCACTCCTCTAACTCTTTCTCAACTGACCTATCTAAAATGCCAAGCACTGTGTACGTTGTAGCCTTACCTAACTCTCTGTGCTGGTCGCTTCCAACACCTCGAGCATTAAGATGCCTTACCTATCACCAAGCTTACCCAATACCCCAACACTCTGCCCATCACAATGCTTACCCAATACTCTGTCACCCCGTCGTCAGCATTTAATGCAACTTCCCTAAGCTTCACTTCTATTTCGGTCGTTCAATTGTCGTTGCTGTGCTCTATCCACTTTTGCCTGCCTTTTTGCCTGCCTGCCTGCCTGCCTGCCTGCCTGCCTTTTTGCCTGCCTGCCTGCCTGCCTGCCTGCCTGCCTTTTTGCCTGCCTGCCTGCCTGCCTGCCTGCCTGCCTGCCTGCCTGCCTGCCTGGCTGCCTGCCTGCCTCCCAATTCACCTGTCACTCAACCATTCCACCACCACATACATCCACCATCCTTTCCTTCATTACAAGATGCCCACCAACCCAGCCATTCTCTCTACCCTTTAATACCACCCTCCGTCTTGACACACCAAACAGCCCACCCCAATTCTAATGCCCTCACTAACCAGCCCACCCCCTACTTCCTTCCACATTAAATAGACTACTCACAGTTCATTCTAATACAAACCAAACAATCTTATCACACACACACACACACACACACACACACACACACACACACACGCACGAACAACCACTGTTGTTGCGACAGTCTTGGTGCTGATAACTCATTGGTATAACCCCACACTCGTTC
>NC_091336.1:5066301-5076301 GCF_038502225.1 Cherax quadricarinatus
GGGGCAGACCCGCTCGTATATTACATAATACCTAACCCTTACGCCACAAGATTGAAGGATTGGCGCCTATTTCTCCCTAATTTTCTATCCCTGAGGGAATAGGTCGATAGAGTGGGTAATACCGCAGGTACATCACTGCCTCTAGGGATGGAAGGGGTTGATATTGTAGATAATACCTGGGGTCTGGTGGAGCCCGCTGACCAACGGTTACTTGGGCCGGTGCTGGCGGTCACGACTTGCTCGGCAGGAACACCACAAGTGTGTAATTAAGACATATATGCGGTAACTAGGACGTTAAGGACACGTTTCACCAGCTAGTGGCTATGACTGGATTGACAAAGCCACTGGAGGACAAAATGTTTCTTTAAACTGTTATAGTTAACCGCGCATTTAACATGAGGTGTTAAACACAGTTTATCACCCCAGGAACACCACTGCCACACAGTGACAGTTTTGTCTCGGAGGACACGACGGCCATACACAATAATGATGTTTATACAAACACAATAGTGTGATAAACGCCTGGCAGTGGCACAATCAATGAACATTCTCTAGGCTGGACAACTGGTATGGTGTTACCGACAGTATACCGATGATAAATATGCACGGTTCAAGACAATGTGGAAACGTTTCGCCACGAGGGGCTTCTTCTGTTCTGCATATTTCTGCCTCACTGAGTCAGCCGAAGAGGACATCAGTGTGAGCCAGAAATATACTCTTTAATTATATTCATGCAACCTGATTCCTGCCATGTTATCAATATTTGGTACATTTGTATTTTTATGTGAAGCAGCACACCCATGTGGATGATTCAATATAATATGTTATACAGGCTCAATCCTCCGTCAACTAACTACTGGACTGACTAACTACCACTGTGTATACACCGCCTTGATACACTCACAGTAGGTTGTGATGATATTACACCACTGTTTGCTACGAGGGAAACACAGTACGACATAACACCATAACTCGTGATATCACTATTTGATAACAGTTATCAATGCATTCTAGAGTGTATAGGGTTATGACAGAGTGGCAACGTGAGTGATCATTACACTCTTATTCAATGTTCAATACACATGCACTCTTTATAGGAGATAACTAAATAAATAATATATATTCACTGTGTTAAGAACATAACATTCACACACTGTGTTAGGAACATAACATTCACACACTGTGTTAAGAACATAACATTCACACACTGTGTTAGGAACATAACATTCACACACTGTGTTAAGAACATAACATTCACACACTGTGTTAGGAACATAACATTCACACACTGTGTTAAGAACATAACATTCACACACTGTGTTAGGAACATAACATTCACACACTGTGTTAAGAACATAACATTCACACACTGTGTTAGGAACATAACATTCACACACTGTGTTAAGAACATAACATTCACACACTGTGTTAAGAACATAACATTCACACACTGTGTTAGGAACATAACATTCACACACTGTGTTAAGAACATAACATTCACACACTGTGTTAAGAACATAACATTCACACACTGTGTTAAGAACATAACATTCACACACTGTGTTAAGAACATAACATTCACACACTGTGTTAAGAACATAACATTCACACACTGTGTTAAGAACATAACATTCACACACTGTGTTAGGAACATAACATTCACACACTGTGTTAGGAACATAACATTCACACACTGTGTTAGGAACATAACATTCACACACTGTGTTAAGAACATAACATTCACACACTGTGTTAAGAACATAACATTCACACACTGTGTTAGGAACATAACATTCACACACTGTGTTAAGAACATAACATTCACACACTGTGTTAGGAACATAACATTCACACACTGTGTTAAGAACATAACATTCACACACTGTGTTAAGAACATAACATTCACACACTGTGTTAAGAACATAACATTCACACACTGTGTTAGGAACATAACATTCACACACTGTGTTAGGAACATAACATTCACACACTGTGTTAGGAACATAACATTCACACACTGTGTTAAGAACATAACATTCACACACTGTGTTAAGAACATAACATTCACACACTGTGTTAAGAACATAACATTCACACACTGTGTTAAGAACATAACATTCACACACTGTGTTAGGAACATAACATTCACACACTGTGTTAAGAACATAACATTCACACACTGTGTTAGGAACATAACATTCACACACTGTGTTAAGAACATAACATTCACACACTGTGTTAGGAACATAACATTCACACACTGTGTTAAGAACATAACATTCACACACTGTGTTAGGAACATAACATTCACACACTGTGTTAAGAACATAACATTCACACACTGTGTTAAGAACATAACATTCACACACTGTGTTAGGAACATAACATTCACACACTGTGTTAAGAACATAACATTCACACACTGTGTTAAGAACATAACATTCACACACTGTGTTAAGAACATAACATTCACACACTGTGTTAAGAACATAACATTCACACACTGTGTTAAGAACATAACATTCACACACTGTGTTAAGAACATAACATTCACACACTGTGTTAGGAACATAACATTCACACACTGTGTTAGGAACATAACATTCACACACTGTGTTAGGAACATAACATTCACACACTGTGTTAGGAACATAACATTCACACACTGTGTTAAGAACATAACATTCACACACTGTGTTAAGAACATAACATTCACACACTGTGTTAGGAACATAACATTCACACACTGTGTTAAGAACATAACATTCACACACTGTGTTAGGAACATAACATTCACACACTGTGTTAAGAACATAACATTCACACACTGTGTTAGGAACATAACATTCACACACTGTGTTAAGAACATAACATTCACACACTGTGTTAGGAACATAACATTCACACACTGTGTTAGGAACATAACATTCACACACTGTGTTAGGAACATAACATTCACACACTGTGTTAAGAACATAACATTCACACACTGTGTTAAGAACATAACATTCACACACTGTGTTAAGAACATAACATTCACACACTGTGTTAAGAACATAACATTCACACACTGTGTTAGGAACATAACATTCACACACTGTGTTAAGAACATAACATTCACACACTGTGTTAAGAACATAACATTCACACACTGTGTTAGGAACATAACATTCACACAAAATAAGTGTCTGGGGCCCAAGACTGTTCAATTGCCTCCCAGCATACATAAGGGGGATTACCAATAGACCCCTGGCTGTCTTCAATAAGCACTGGACAGGCACCTAAAGTCAGTAACTGACCAACCGGGCTGTGGTTCGTACGTCAGCTTGCGTGTGGCCAGCAGTAACAGCCTGGTTGATCAGGCCCTGATCCACCATGAGGCCTGATCTCAGACTGGGCCGCGGGGGCGTTGACCCCCGAAACCCTCTCCAGGTAAACTCCAGGTAAACTGTGCTTAGGTGAACATTCAATATCTTGGTCTCTCATGTTAGACACACAACGAACAGGTACTGCACTCAACATATTCTTGAAACTAACTGTAAAAAAAATTAATAATGTTCATTTCACAACTAACTCACACAGACGAAATTAAACTGAGAGATGTATCGATCAGTCCTGCAGTTCGTAATGGTTTAGGATGGGGCGAAACATCGTCCAGATTCATTACGGTATTGTAACTTATATTCCTAATAACGATTTCATGTAAGGGGGAAAAAACTGAATGTCAAATATATGTAAGTCTCTACGGAAATATAGATAATTAGTAATTAATGCGAAAGAGGATAATTAGTCAATATCGTGGAATTATTAATTAAGAGTGAATAATAAGACAAGTCGAAGAGAATAACAGAAGGAGATAAACAGACGCTGGAGGCTGCTCGCTTCCACACATGATGCCAAGCGTCAAACACGTATTTCATTGAGATGGTTTTATGTGGTGGGAGGGAGGAGGCAAGATTTCCTAGAATGACCCTAAGAGCTTCCTGCCGCAGGTGATGTAGGGAAGGAGGAGGTGCAAAGTGTCATGGTTATTCCTAGATATTTTCCTTATACTAGAAATAAAGAGGACAATAGACGGGGACTGGAACCGTGTACCTGGAACTGTTTACCTTGTGTTCGTACAGCAGTCCCAACGCTGTAAACACTCGTTACTGTTATCTCAAGTTCCTTGTGTTACATTCGTACTGTGTTACATTCCTCATTAGTTTCACATCAGGTACAAATTGTGGTATGAAATATTTTATTTCCTTCTGCAATTGATTTATGTGTATCAGAAACAGTGGGGGACCCTGAACTTGTCCTTAAGGGACTCCACTCATCATCCATGCCAACGTATATGTTTTGTACTTGTAGGGAAAGGGGTTGGTGAGAGGGTGAAGGAGGAGTAGTGAGAGGGAGGGGGGGGAGAGTTCTTTTATATTTAACAAAATTGGATATATTGTCAGTGTACTGCTACCATGTTCAGTATGGTAGTTACAGTGGGAAAGAAAGCTGTTTCCTTGTCATAATCCATCACACAGGATAGGGTTCATACATAACGTTGAAATGTGTCAGTCTCAGCTGGAAGACTTCAGTAGGGCAATAAGGATATCGTCAAGTATTCCAGTAAAGGTTCATCAGCTACGGGAGCTTCAGAGCTTTTGTTCCAGCATTGCTGGAGTTACTATTACTTGGGAACTGCCATCTCTCAGGATAGGGTAAGAGGTGGAGAGAAGGAGGGGAGGGGTGCAGAGGGGACTGGTGGGGAATGAGGGAAGGTGGGACGGTTAAACCATAAAGCACAGGGTCGTGAGGTACCCCCAACCCAACCCTACCACCGCTGCCTCCTGGGCACACACCTCCTGATGATAATGCCCAACTGGTGTGGATGAGAAGTGTGCGGCCAGGTAAGCCGAGCCTGGCACAAGTGGCCACCTCGGGGATGATTGGGATAGTTGAGGATGAACGCGCGAGCCACAGATGAATGGCTGACCTCAGGAATAAGATAGCTAGTCTGGGGATGAATAGGCAGTAAGTTAACAGGTTCAGGGACGAATTGAAGAGCTGAATGTTGAGCTGAGTATAGGATTATTATGAAAATTGTAGAGATAAATAAGAAAGTGTAGTAAATGGGGAGGGAACGTATTCGAATAATAAATAGAGTTTGTGGAATTAAAATTTTGACAAGTGGAAAAGACTAAGTGATCTTAAGTCATTAACTGTAGAGTATAACGACGTTTTCGGTGACAAATGCACAACCATCATCAGGATTTATTTCTGATAAAAGACATAATAACGAAGAAACTATAATAAATAATAGAAATAATAATGCAACATTAGCAAACATGATTAAAAAATTAATAAATATAGCAGTGAGGAAACAATATTATATTACGTTCAAATATCAGACAATTATTCTCCAAGACAAACCACAACTTTGAATATATACAGAAAATTTAATTTTAGAAACATTGTCACTAGTCCAGGTCTAAATTGTTTGATACGTAAACTCTCTTAAATTCAAAGTGTTATGAGTTATAATTATAATTAAAGTTTTCTAGACTCAATGGTTGATTATGAGAGTCAGAATGAATTCTGACAGCCCAGTGAGGTGGTATGGCCACAGGAGTAAGACTTTTGTATGATAATCCTCACTGTTAGGTAAGACACATATGCAACAGTTAGACAACTTTATTCCGAAACGTTTCGCCTACACAGTAGGCTTCTTCAGTCGAATACAGAAAGAAGGCAGGAACAGTAGAGATGTGAAGACGATGTAATCAGTCCATCACCCTTGAAGTCGTAGAATTTGAGGTTGTCAGTCTCTCGGCCTGGAGAAGTTCAGTTCCATAGTCAGGAACTATCTGAAGATCAAGCGACAGTGCGGAGACTTAAATACTGTCAGAAGGAGAGGTGCAGGGTAGTAGTAGTAGTAGTGAGAATGTAGCCACTGAGAAGTCATGTCCCTCTCAGATCCAACACTTCTCACTTGAAAAGCTTGTCCAAGGTGTTTTCTGTACCAAGATGCCATGTGTTGCATATGTGTCTTACCTGTAGATGAATGGTTCAGAGAACCGACATGTTGATAAATTAGACACATGTGCAACTCTTGGGTATCTTTATTGAGGAAACGTTTCGCCACACAGTGGCTTCATCAGTCCATACGTAGGAGAAACTTGAAGAACAGGAGGAGAATGAGGTAATCAGTCCCTCAACCTAGAGTCGATGTGTTCAGTCCATCAATCTTGAATAGAATACGGCATATCAGCGGAGAAGCAGCTTATAAACCGTATGGCAGGAGAGGTGCAGCAGTCATAGGTCGTGTCACATTTGTTCAATGTGGAAGTAGGTCGTGCCCAAGAATTAGGCAAGCGAAGAATTCCTAAGTATTAAGATCCCAAGAAGTTGCAGTGTCTGACAGATTTGTAGATGAATGGTTCAGAGAACCGACATGTTGATAAATTAGACACATGTGCAACTCTTGGGTATCTTTATTGAGGAAACGTTTCGCCACACAGTGGCTTCATCAGTCCATACGTAGGAGAAACTTGAAGAACAGGAGGAGAATGAGGTAATCAGTCCCTCAACCTAGAGTCGATGTGTTCAGTCCATCAATCTTGAATAGAATACGGCATATCAGCGGAGAAGCAGCTTATAAACCGTATGGCAGGAGAGGTGCAGCAGTCATAGGTCGTGTCACATTTGTTCAATGTGGAAGTAGGTCGTGCCCAAGAATTAGGCAAGCGAAGAATTCCTAAGTATTAAGATCCCAAGAAGTTGCAGTGTCTGACAGATTTGTAGATGAATGGTTCAGAGAACCGACATGTTGATAAATTAGACACATGTGCAACTCTTGGGTATCTTTATTGAGGAAACGTTTCGCCACACAGTGGCTTCAGTCCATCATTCTACAAGATTGATGGACTGAACACATCGACTCCAGGTTGAGGGACTGATTACCTCATTCTCCTCCTCTCCTTACACCTTCCTCTTTGTATTGGACTGATGAAGCCATTGTGTGGCGAAACGTTTCCTGAATAAAGATTCCCATATGCTGCATAAGTGTCTCAATCTTCAACTTGTCGGTTTTTCAAACCATTCATCACATACCCAAGAGTTGCACATGTGTCTAATTTATCAACATGTCGGTTCTTTGAACCTTTCATTTACAAATCTGTCAGACACTGCAACTTCTTGGGATCTTAATACTTAGGAATTCTTCGCTTGCCTAATTCTTGGGCACGACCTACTTCCACATTGAACAAATGTGACACGACCTATGACTGCTGCACCTCTCCTGCCATTCGGTTTATAAGCTGCTTCTCCGCTGATATGCCGTATTCTATTCAAGATTGATGGACTGAACACATCGACTCAAGGTTGAGGGACTGATTACCTCATTCTCCTCCTGTTCTTCAAGTTTCTCCTACGTATGGACTGATGAAGCCACTGTGTGGCGAAACGTTTCCTCAATAAAGATACCCAAGAGTTGCACATGTGTCTAATTTATCATCATGTGTCTTACCTAACAACCTGTCGGTATTGTATACCATTTTGATGTTCATCTTGTCAGACACTGCAACACATGGCATCTTGGTACAGAAAACACCTTGGACAAGCTTTTCAAGTGAGAAGTGTTGGATCTGAGAGGGACATGACTTCTCAGTGGCTACATTCTCACTACTACTACTACTACCCTGCACCTCTCCTTCTGACAGTATTTAAGTCTCCGCACTGTCGCTTGATCTTCAGATAGTTCCTGACTATGGAACTGAACTTCTCCAGGCCGAGAGACTGACAACCTCAAATTCTACGACTTCAAGGGTGATGGACTGATTACATCGTCTTCACATCTCTACTGTTCCTGCCTTCTTTCTGTATTCGACTGAAGAAGCCTACTGTGTAGGCGAAACGTTTCGGAATAAAGTTGTCTAACTGTTGCATATGTGTCTTACCTAACAACCTGTCGGTATTGTATACCATTTTGATGTTCATAATCCTCACTGCTCACAACCTCTAGTCCAGGATTCTTAACCGGGGGTATCTATACTTCTTCGGGGTATAATGGAAACCATATAATAGTGGGTATGGGACTCCATCTTTGAACAAAATGCTGTTTTTCTATAAATATGAAATAAATCCTTATGATTTTCTTTCAAATGTTCTGTTGCTAGCTATATTTGATAGCTATATTGAAAGTAAAACCTAGCTATTGACATCTTTTGAAGTCATTTTGGTACCTAATAGGACTGATAATGGTGGTGTTGATGATTTCGACAGTTTGGTGTAGGAGGTATGGGCACATATTGGGGAATTCATTGTGGACCTGTAATCGCAAACAGGTTATGAACTCCTGTTCTCCTGTTCTCCTGTTCTCCTGTTCTCCTGTTCTCCTGTTCTCCTGTTCTCCTGTTCTAAGAGCTTCGCTTCTGGAGTCAAGACACTCTCTTACTTCTAGGTGCTTATTATAGTACCTTTCCTTTATATATTAATAAATATAACTTTAAGTCATTCTTCATGGCTCAGATTTCTACATTCAATTTTTTTGTTTTTATCTCTGAATTACATGTTGTGGTCTTATATTTGCATGCATGTCAGCTGGCTGCCACATGTGCACGCTATGTTGCATATGATCATTTGTGTCTGTGGTCTTGACTAACACCAACACCACCTTAGACTGTAGCAACACCAACACCACCTTAGACTGTAGCAACACCAACACCACCTTAGACTGTAGCAACACCAACACCACCTTAGACTGTAGCAACACCAACACCACCTTAGACTGTACCAACACCAACACCACCTTAGACTGTACCAACACCAACACCACCGGCAGCAACAACAACAACACCATCGGCAGCAGCAACATAACACCACCTTAGACTGTAACAACACCAACACCAACGGTAACACCCATATCACTACCACTATCACTACTAATGCTTTAATATTCCTGCTTTAAACACCCAGAAATTACGTGATAATCCTTAATCTACACAGAAGTAGATAGTTCATGTACTTTTTACATGTGAAATTAAGACACATGTGCAACATCTGGGTATCTTTATTGTAGACGTTTCGCCATCCAGTGGTTTTATCAATACAAATTCTAGGACATAACTTGAAGACAGTAGAACTATGTACAGAAGATGAGGTAATCAGTCCCTCAACCTAGGAGTAGGTGCGAAGAGCACCATAGTCGTGGAGAATCTCCACGACTATGGTGCTCTTCGCATGTGTCTTAATTTCATCTTGTCGGTATTATATACCATTCTTACACAACTTTTACATGTACCCACCTGTACACCCACAACCACTACTACCACCACCACCACTACCACCACTACCACCACCACCACCGCCATCACCACCATAATAGCATTATCATCACAACAGAATCAAGTACTGAGGATGTTGAACCAGGTAAGAACCATAAATAACAGATTTAAGTTGGATAAATTTAGATTTAGAAAGGACATAGGTAAGTACTGGTTTTCTAACAGAGTTGTGGATGCGTGGAATAATCTTCCGAGTAGGGTGATAGAGGCTAGGACCTTGGGTAGCTTTAAAAAGAGATTGGACAAATAAATGAGTGGGAGGAGCTGGGTTTGATCGGTGTCGTGAGTACAGAAGTAAATTCTTGGGTAGCTTTGGGTAGTAGTGGTCCTGATAAAGACTTGCTGAGCCAGTAGTCCTAAAGTGTTCCTCCATTCTTGTGTTCTTATACATTCACAATCATATTATTGATGGATTTCATGTATAACACAAGTACTGTCTCCAGTGCCATAATAGCCTATATTCGACTGAAGAAACCTAAAGTTTAAGAGAAACATTTCAGCAATTAAGACAACCAGGTGGTGCACAAGTATCTTGTTCATTCACGACAACCATTGCTACAAGCCTGGCCTCACTGCTGCTGCTGCTGCTGCTGCTGCTGGTGCTGCTGCTGCTGCTGCTACTGCTGGTGCTGCTGCTGCTACTGCTGGTGCTGCTGCTGCTACTGCTGGTGCTGCTGCTG
>NC_091336.1:5078801-5083801 GCF_038502225.1 Cherax quadricarinatus
TGACCCCATGGTACACTAGTGTGGCCGCAGTCATCTCTGGGTCCTCTTCGGGTTAACCTGTCGGTATTTTATACCATTTTAATGTTCTACCTGGAGTTTACCTGGAGAGAGTTCCGGGGTTCAACGCCCCCGCGGCCCGGTCTGTGACCAGGCCTCCTGGTGGATCAGAGCCTGATCAACCAGGCTGTTGCTGCTGGCTGCACGCAAACCAACGTACGAGCCACAGCCCGGCTGATCAGGAACTGACTTTAGGTGCTTGTCCAGTGCCAGCTTGAAAACTGCCAGGGGTCTGTTGGTAATCCCCCTTATGTGTGCTGGGAGGCAGTTGAACAGTCTCGGGCCCCTGACACTTATTGTATGGTCTCTTAACGTGCTAGTGACACCCCTGCTTTTCATTGGGGGGATGGTGAATCGTCTGCCAAGTCTTTTGCTTTCGTAGTGAGTGATTTTCGTGTGCAAGTTCGGTACTAGTCCCTCTAGGATTTTCCAGGTGTATATAATCATGTATCTCTCCCTCCTGCGTTCCAGGGAATACAGGTTTAGGAATCTCAAGCGCTCCCAGTAATTGAGGTGTTTTATCTCCGTTATGCGCGCCGTGAAAGTTCTCTGTACATTTTCTAGGTCGGCAATTTCACCTGCCTTGAAAGGTACTGCTAGTGTGCAGCAATATTCCAGCCTAGATCGAACAAGTGACCTGAAGAGTGTCATCATGGGCTTGGCCTCCCTAGTTTTGAAGGTTCTCATTATCCATCCTGTCATTTTTCTAGCAGATGCGATTGATACAATGTTATGGTCCTTGAAGGTGAGATCCTCTGACATAATCACTCCCAGGTCTTTGACGTTGGTGTTTCGCTCTATTTTGTGGCCAGAATTTGTTTTGTACTCTGATGAAGATTTAATTTCCTCATGTTTACCATATCTGAGTAATTGAAATTTCTCATCGTTGAACTTCATATTGTTTTCTGCAGCCCACTGAAAGATTTGGTTGATGTCCGCCTGGAGCCTTGCAGTGTCTGCAATGGAAGACACTGTCATGCAGATTCGGGTGTCATCTGCAAAGGAAGACACGGTGCTGTGGCTAACATCCTTGTCTATGTCGGATATGAGGATGAGGAACAAGATTGGAGCGAGTACTGTGCCTTGTGGAACAGAGCTTTTCACCGTAGCTGCCTCGGACTTAACTCAGTTGACGACTACTCTCTGTGTTCTGTTAGTGAGGAAATTATAGATCCATCGACCGACTTTTCCTGTTATTCCTTTAGCACGCATTTTGTGCGCTATTGCGCCATGGTCACACTTGTCGAAGGCTTTTGCAAAGTCTGTATATATTACATCTGCATTCTTTTTGTCTTCTAGTGCATTTAGGACCTTGTCGTAGTGATCCAATAGTTGAGACAGACAGGAGCGACATGTTCTAAACCCATGTTGCCCTGGGTTGTGTAACTGATGGGTTTCTAGATGGGTGGTGATCTTGCTTCTTAGGATCCTTTCAAAGATTTTATGATATGGGATGTTAGTGCTATTGGTCTGTAGTTCTTTGCTGTTGCTTTACTGCCCCCTTTGTGGAGTGGGGCTATGTCTGTTGTTTTTAGTAACTGTGGGACGACCCCCGTGTCCATGCTCCCTCTCCATAGGATGAAAAAGGCTCGTGATAGGGGCTTCTTGCAGTTCTTGATGAACACAGAGTTCCATGAGTCTGGCCCTGGGGCAGAGTGCATGGGCATGTCATTTATCGCCTGTTCGAAGTCACTTGGCGTCAGGATAACATCGGATAGGCTTGTGTTAATCAAATTTTGTGGCTCTCTCATAAAAAATTCATTTTGATCTTCGACTCTCAGTCTGGTTACCGGCTTGCTAAAAACTGAGTCATATTGAGACTTGAGTAGCTCACTCATTTCCTTGCTGTCATCTGTGTAGGACCCATCTTGTTCAAGTAGGGGCCCAATACTGGACGTTGTTCTCGATTTTGATTTGGCATAGGAGAAGAAATACTTTGGGTTTCTTTCGATTTCATTTATGGCTTTTAGTTCTTCCCGTGATTCCTGACTCCTAAAGGATTCTTTTAGCTTAAGATCGATGCTTGCTATTTCTCTGACCAGTGTCTCCCTACGCATTTCAGATATATTGACCTCTTTTAGCCGCTCTGTTATTCTTTTCCGTCGCCTGTAAAGGGAGCGCCTGTCTCTTTCTATTTTACATCTACTCCTCCTTTTTCTTAGAGGAATAAGCCTTGTGCATACATCGAGTGCCACCGAGTTAATCTGTTCTAGGCATAAGTTGGGGTCTGTGTTGCTTAGTATATCTTCCCAGCTTATATCGGTTAGGACTTGGTTTACTTAGTCCCACTTTATGTTTTTGTTATTGAAGTTGAATTTGGTGAATGCTCCCTCGTGACTAGTCTCATTATGTCGGTCTGGGGCTCCACGCATACATGTCTGAACCTCAATTATGTTGTGATCTGAGTATATTGTTTTTGATATGGTGACATTTCTTATCAGATCATCATTGTTAGTGAAGATGAGGTCTAGTGTATTCTCCAGTCTAGTAGGCTCTATTATTTGCTGGTTTAAATTGAATTTTGTGCAGAGATTTAAAAGCTCGTGTGAGTGTGAGTTTTCATTAGAGCTGCCTCCTGGTGTTATTACTGCAACAATATTATTTGCTATATTCCTCCATTTTAGGTGCCTTAAGTTGAAATCCCCAGGAGCAAGATGTTGGGTGCAGGAGCTGGAAGATTTTCCAGACAGTGGTCAATTTTTAACAGCTGTTCCTGGAATTGCTGGGATGTTGCATCCGGAGGCTTGTAGACTACCGCAATGACTAGGTTTTGGTTCTCGACCTTCACTGCTAAAACTTCCACTACATCATTTGAGGCATTAAGCAGTTCTGTGCAAACAAGTGACTCTGCAATGTACAGGCCAACCCCCCCCCTTTTTGCCTGTTCACTCTGTCACATCTGTATAGGTTGTAACCTGGGATCCATATTTCGTTGTCCAAGTGATCCTTTATGTGGGTCTCAGTGAAAGCCGCGAACATTGCCTTTGCCTCTGCAAGCAGTCCACGGATGAAAGGTATTTTGTTGTTTGTTGCTGGCTTTAGACCCTGTATATTTGCAAAGAAGAATGTTATCGGACTGGTGGTATTGTTGGTACTGGGGGGGACTTTTTTTTCCGGCATTAGTATCTGTATCTGTTGGTTTGGAGTGGAGGCCATCGACTGTGGTTCCACTCCAGGAATGACTGGATTTGGTGTACGATTTCTGCCATTTCCTGCCAGTTTTTTTTCCTTCCTGGCACTAAAAAACCTCTCCCTCTTGAGTGGCTGTGGCTACCCAGGTTTTCCCATGGCCTGGATGTTTTGCATCTTTTTGTCCCCTTTAGATGGTATGCCTGGCAATTTAAGTTATAGCACAGTCTTTCCTGTACTGAAGAGGTACACAGTTCAGGGTGAAAAAGCTTACAGGAAGGGAGTTTGCATTTTCCTGTTGTCATATGGGCATGGCATTTTCTAGGGTGGTCATAGTTGCACGTTCCATCTGTTTTTCCAGATTTCCCATGCCAGCAGATACCAAGTGCATAGTATGTGCACAGGCTTGGTTTCCGTTTGCCTTGGGTTTCTGTGACTGTATTCCCTGTTGGTGCATGTTTCCCTGTCTTACTTCTATCCTCCCTAGCACCAACAATGGAGCTCCCACCAGTTGTTTTTGGTAATATATCCTCACTATTGCTAGTGGAGTCCTCTTGTTTGCTATTTCCTGCGGTATTTCTAGTTTGCAATATTGGTTTTATCTTATTTTTGACTACACTTGTTTCCCTACTATGGCTCCTGTCCCCTATGAGGTCATTTATATGTATTCCTTCCTGCGTATAATTCCCGACTACCTGGACAAAATCTCCAGCTTCACCATTACTGTCTCCCAGGACAGTATCTCCAGCTTCACCATTACTGTCTCCCAGGACAGCACCTCCAGCTTCACCATTACTGTCTCCCAGGACAGCACCTCCAGCTTCACCATTACTGTCTCCCAGGACAGCACTATCAGCCACACATTTACTGACTACCAGGACATCACCTCCAGCCTTACAGTTTGTGACTACATGGCAGTATCAAGGGCAGTACCATACAGCCCAGACTTTTAATGTTCCCATCTGTTGTAGAAAGCTTCCAGGTTTTCTATGAAAGCAGCTTTGATGTTGTCCTCTTTTAATACCCTTGTGATTTTAGTCCACAGATTTTCCTCATTTGGGCATACCCAAAAACACTTCCCTGTTTTAACACTGCTTGTAGCTAGTTCTTGGATATCTGCACAAGGGGCATGACACCAAAGGTCAGACACGTCACTTAAGGGAGAAGCATGGCATCTGACCTAGTAGCACAAGTTAGTCAGGTCCAACTCACACCCACTCACACCCATTCATGTATTTATCTAACCTATTTTTAAAACTACACAAATTCTTAGCTTCTATAACGGTACTCGGGAGTTTGTTCCACTCATCCACAACTCTATTACCAAACCAGTGCTTTCCTACATCCTTCCTGAATCTGAATTTTTCTAATTTAAAGCCATTGCTGCGAATCCTGTCTATGTTAGATATTTTTAACACGCTATTTGCATCCCCTTTATTAATTCCTGTTTTCCATTTATACACCTCAATCATATCCCCCCTAATTCTACGCCTTTCGAGAGAGTGCAGATTTTATCCTCATAGGGAAGATTTCTGACACATGGGATCAACTTTGTCATCCTCCTTTGTACGTTTTCCAGTGCATTTATATCCATTCTGTAATATGGTGACCAGAACTGTGCAGCATAATCTAAATGAGGCCTAACCAAAGATATATAGAGTTGAAGAACAACCTGAGGACTTCTATTATTTATACTTCTTGATATGAAGCCAAGAATTCTGTTAGCTTTATTGCGAACACTAATGTACTGTTGTCTTGGTTTTAGGTCACTGCTAAACAGAACTCCTAAATCCTTTTCGCAATCTGTAATATTA
>NC_091336.1:5088801-5111301 GCF_038502225.1 Cherax quadricarinatus
GTTCCGATACTTTAGTAAGAAATCGTTCAAGACACTGTATACTGTGAACGTACGGCCCATACTGGAGTAAGCAGCACCAGCTTGGAACCCACACCTGGTCAAGCACGTCAAGAAATGAGAGAAAGTACAAAGGTTTGCAACAAGGCTAGTTCCAGAGCTAAGGGGAATGCCCTACGAAGAAAGGTTGAGGGAAATCGGCCTGACGACATTGAAGACAGGAGGGTCAGGAGAGACATAATAACGACATACAAAATACTGCGTGGAATAGATAAGTTGGACAGATACAGGATATTCCAGAGAGGGGACACAGAAACAAAGGGTCACAGTTAAAAGCTGAAGACTCAGACGAGTCAGAGGGATGTTAGGGAGTATTTCTTCAGTCATAGAATGGTCAGGAAGTGGAATAGCCTAGCAAGGTATGACAAAGCTCAGGGAGCAGGGAGAGAGAGGACCTAATAGCGATCAGTGAAGAGGCGGGCCCAGGAACTGAGTCTCGACCCCTGCAACCACAATTAGATGAGTCAGTTAGGTGAATACACACACACACACAGGTGGCACGATAATGTCATAAACGACCATCTGTTTATTACAGGACCATCTCTCATGGCCGACCATAATTAAAAACCCCGCCTATCCATCTTCCACATATTCCATCTCGACACATCCCTGCATCCACCCCATTCATAATTCTCCAATCCCATCCCTACACCACCCATTCCTTTTCCCTTGCATCCCTTCACCACTTACCCATCTCTCTCTCTCCTCACCCATCCTTGTCTCATTCCTTAACTGTCTCTCACTATTCCACACATTCCACCTTTCATCTCATCCTTCCTTCCACCTATCCCAGCACATCCCTCCAGGTGTTACAGACATACTGCAACCCCCTGAAATCAATCAATCAACTCAGCTCTCGTCCGCTCAATCTTCTTAAAACTATGTCATTAATCATGGCATTATTCTTCCATCTCAATTTTGAGAGAAAAAATCTGTTATATTTTGATACAATGATTGAAGAATGTGGTGGAAATTTACTTCTTACTCTCTCTCTCTCTCTCTCTCTCTCTCTCTCTCTCTCTCTCTCTCTCTCTCTCTCTCTCTCTCTCTCTCTCTCTCTCTCTCTCTCTCTCTCTCTCTCTCTCTCTCTCTCTTTCTCTGTCTCTCTCTGTCTGTCTCTCTCTCTCTCTCTCTCATCTCTCTCTCATCTCTTCTCTCTCTCTCTCTCTCTCTCTCTCTCTCTCTCTCTCTCTCTCTCTCTCTCTCTCTCTCTCTCTCTCTCTCTCTCTCTCGCTCTCTCGCTATCCCTTCTCCTTAGCATTTCGCACTTATCTCGTTATCTTGCGGGGCTTGGATCAACCCGAGAGGTCTCGTTGGTCCATTATCCTAGGGAGTATGCACCACACCCTTGGATAATAGGCATCGAAAACCCTATGTTGACGAAAGCCTCTCTTTTTTTGTGTTGACAAATTAAAGCTTTTCTCAGCGGTCGGCAAAATATGAGGAAGTTTGAATTGTGAAGGTGAAGAACCTGGCGGTGATAGGTCTTCGTTACTGATGATATCTCCTCTTGACTTACCTGTGAGATCTGATTGATATCTGGATTCCCAGTGAACAAACTCCAGGATTCTCCTGAGGAGTGGGAGGTGCTGGTGTGGGAGATGCTGGTGTGGGAGATGCTGGTGTGGGAGGTGCTGGTGTGGGAGATGCTGGTGTGGGAGGTGCTGGTGTGGGAGATGCTGGTGTGGGAGATGCTGGTGTGGGAGATGCTGGTGTGGGAGATGCTGGTGTGGGAGATGCTGGTGTGGGAGGTGCTGGTGTGGGAGGTGCTGGTGTGGGAGATGCTGGTGTGGGAGATGCTGGTGTGGGAGGTGCTGGTGTGGGAGATGCTGGTGTGGGAGATGCTGGTGTGGGAGATGCTGGTGTGGGAGATGCTGGTGTGGGAGATGCTGGTGTGGGAGATGCTGGTGTGGGAGATGCTGGTGTGTGAGTTGCTGGTGTGGGAGGTGCAGGTGTAGGAGGAGCTGGTGTGTGAGTTGCTGGTGTGGGAGGTGCAGGTGTGGCAGGTGCTGGCGTAGGAAGTGCTGGTGTGTGAGGTGATGATGTGTGAGGTGCTGGTGTGTGAGGTGCTGGTGTGTGAGGCGCTGGTGTGGGAGATGCTGGTGTGGGAGATGCTGGTGTGGGAGATGCTGGTGTGTGAGGTGCTGGTGTGGGAGGTGCTGGTGTGTGAGGTGCTGGTGTGGGAGGTGATGGTGTGTGAGGTGCTGGTGTGGGAGGTGCTGGTGTGTGAGGTGCTGTGTAGGAGGTGCTGGTGTGTGAGGTGCTGGTGTGCGAGGTGCTGGTGTGGGAGATGCTGGTGTGTGAGGTGCTGGTGTGTGAGGTGTTGTGTAGGAGGTACTGGTGTGGGAGATGCTGTTGTGGGAGGTGCTGGTGTGGGAGGTGCTGTGTAGAAGGTGCTGGAGTGGGAGATGAAGGTGTAGGAGGTGCTGGTGTGGGAGATGCAGGTGTGGGAGGTGCTGGTGTGGGAGGTGCTGGTGTGGTAGGTGCTGGTGTGTGAGGTGCTGCGTAGGAGGTGCTGGTGTGGGAGGTGCTGGTGTGGGAGATGCAGGTATGGGAGGTGCATGTGTGGGAGATGCAGGTGTGGGAGGTGCTGGTGTGGGAAATGCTGGGTTCTGAGGTGCTGTGTAGTAGGTGCTGGTGTGGGAGGAACTGGTGTCGGAGGTGCTGGTGTGGGAGGTGCTGGTGTGAGAGGTGCTGGTGTGTGAGGTGCTGGTGTGGGAGGTGCTGGTGTGTGAGGTGCACTGTAGGAGGTGCTGGTGTGGGAGGTGCTGGTGTGGTAGGTACTTGTGTGGGAGGTGCTTGTGTGGGAGGTGCTGTGTAGGAGGTGCTGGTGTGGGAGGTGCTGGTGTGAGAGGTGCTGGTGTGTGAGGTGCTGGTGTGTGAGGTGTTGATGTGGGAGGTGCTGGAGTGTGAGGTGCTGGTGTGTGACGTGCTGGTGTGTGAGGTGCTGGTGTGTGAGGTGCTGGTGTAGGAGGAGCTGGTGTGTGAGGTGCTGTGTAGAAGGTGCTGGTGTGGGAGGTGGTGGTGTGGGAGGTGCTGGTGTGGGAGGTGCTGGTGTGGGAGGCGCTGTGTAGGAGGTGCTGGTGTGGGAGGTGCTGGTGTGTGAGGTGCTGGTGTGTGAGGTGCTGGTGTGTGAGGTGCTGGTGTGTGAGGTGCTGATGTGGGAAGTGCTGGTGTGTGAGGTGCTTGTGTGGGAGGTGCTGGTGTGTGAGGTGCTGGTGTGTGAGGTGCTGGTGTGTTAGGTGCTGGTGTGTGAGGTGCTGGTGTGGGAGTTGCTAGTGTGAGAGGTGCTGGTGTGTAAGGTGCTGGTGTGTGAGGTGCTGGTGTGTGAGGAGCTGGTGTGGGAGGTGCTGGTGTTTGAGGTGCTGGTGTGTGAGGTGCTGGTGTGGGAGGTGCTGTGTAGGAGGTGCTGGTGTGTGAGGTGCTGGTGTGGGAGGTGCTGGTGTGTGAGGTGCTTGTGTGGGAGGTGCTGGTGTGTGAGGTGCTGTGTAGGAGGTGCTGGGGTGGGAGGTGCTGGTGTAGGAAGTGCTGGTGTGGGAGGTGATGATGTGTGAGGTGCTGGTGTGTGAGGTGCTGGTGTGTGAGGCGCTGGTGTGGGAGATGCTGGTGTGGGAGATGCTGGTGTGGGAGATGCTGGTGTGTGAGGTGCTGGTGTGGGAGGTGCTGGTGTGTGAGGTGCTGGTGTGGGAGGTGATGGTGTGTGAGGTGCTGGTGTGGGAGGTGCTGGTGTGTGAGGTGCTGTGTAGGAGGTGCTGGTGTGTGAGGTGCTGGTGTGCGAGGTGCTGGTGTGGGAGATGCTGGTGTGTGAGGTGCTGGTGTGTGAGGTGTCGTGTAGGAGGTACTGGTGTGGGAGATGCTGTTGTGGGAGGTGCTGGTGTGGGAGGTGCTGTGTAGAAGGTGCTGGAGTGGGAGATGAAGGTGTAGGAGGTGCTGGTGTGGGAGATGCAGGTGTGGGAGGTGCTGGTGTGGGAGGTGCTGGTGTGTGAGGTGCTGTGTAGGAGGTGCTGGTGTGGGAGGTGCTGGTGTGGGAGGGGCTGGTGTGGGAGATGCTGGTGTGGTAGGTGCTGGTGTGTGAGGTGCTGCGTAGGAGGTGCTGGTGTGGGAGGTGCTGGTGTGGGAGATGCAGGTATGGGAGGTGCATGTGTGGGAGATGCAGGTGTGGGAGGTGCTGGTGTGGGAAATGCTGGGTTCTGAGGTGCTGTGTAGTAGGTGCTGGTGTGGGAGGAACTGGTGTGGGAGGTGCTGGTGTGGGAGGTGCTGGTGTGAGAGGTGCTGGTGTGTGAGGTGCTGGTGTGGGAGGTGCTGGTGTGTGAGGTGCACTGTAGGAGGTGCTGGTGTGGGAGGTGCTGGTGTGGTAGGTACTTGTGTGGGAGGTGCTTGTGTGGGAGGTGCTGTGTAGGAGGTGCTGGTGTGGGAGGTGCTGGTGTGAGAGGTGCTGGTGTGTGAGGTGCTGGTGTGTGAGGTGTTGATGTGGGAGGTGCTGGAGTGTGAGGTGCTGGTGTGTGACGTGCTGGTGTGTGAGGTGCTGGTGTGTGAGGTGCTGGTGTAGGAGGAGCTGGTGTGTGAGGTGCTGTGTAGAAGGTGCTGGTGTGGGAGGTGTTGGTGTAGGAGGTGCTGGTGTGGGAGGTGCTGGTGTGGGAGGCGCTGTGTAGGAGGTGCTGGTGTGGGAGGTGCTGGTGTGTGAGGTGCTGGTGTGTGAGGTGCTGGTGTGTGAGGTGCTGGTGTGTGAGGTGCTGATGTGGGAAGTGCTGGTGTGTGAGGTGCTTGTGTGGGAGGTGCTGGTGTGTGAGGTGCTGGTGTGTGAGGTGCTGGTGTGTTAGGTGCTGGTGTGTGAGGTGCTGGTGTGGGAGTTGCTAGTGTGAGAGGTGCTGGTGTGTAAGGTGCTGGTGTGTGAGGTGCTGGTGTGTGAGGAGCTGGTGTGGGAGGTGCTGGTGTTTGAGGTGCTGGTGTGTGAGGTGCTGGTGTGGGAGGTGCTGTGTAGGAGGTGCTGGTGTGTGAGGTGCTGGTGTGGGAGGTGCTGGTGTGTGAGGTGCTTGTGTGGGAGGTGCTGGTGTGTGAGGTGCTGTGTAGGAGGTGCTGGGGTGGGAGGTGCTGGTGTAGGAAGTGCTGGTGTGGGAGGTGCTGGTGTGGGAGGTGCTGTGTAGGAGGTGCTGGTGTGGGAGGTGCTGGTGTGTGAGGTGTTGGTGTGTGAGGTGCTGGTGTGTGAGCTGCTTGTGTGTGAGGTGCTGGTGTGTGAGGTGCTGGTGTGGGAGGTGCTGATGTGAGAGGTGCTGGTGTGTGAGGTGCTGGTGTGTGAGGTGCTGGTGTGTGAGGAGCTGGTGTGGGAGGTGCTGGTGTGTGAGGTGCTGGTGTGTGAGCTGCTAGTGTGTGAGGTGCTGGTGTGTGAGGTGCTGGTGTGGGAGGTGCTGATGTGAGAGGTGCTGGTGTGTGAGGTGCTGGTGTGTGAGGTGCTGGTGTGTGAGGAGCTGGTGTGGGAGGTGCTGGTGTGTGAGGTGCTGGTGTGTGAGGTGCTCGTGTGGGAGGTGCTGTGTAGGAGGTGCTGGTGTGTGAGGTGCTGGTGTGTGAGGTGCTAGTGTGTGAGGCGCTGGTGTGGGAGGTGTTGGTGCGTGAGATTCTGGTGTGTGAGGTGCTGGTGTGGGAGGTGTTGGTGTGTGAGGTGTAGGTGTGGAAGGTGCTGGTGTGTGAGGTGCTGGTGTGGGAGGTGCTGGTGTGGGAGGTGCTGCTGTGGGAGGTGCAGGTGCGTGAGGTGCTGGTGTGAGAGGTACTGGTGTGTGAGATGTTGGTGTGGGAGGTGCTGGTGTGTGAGGTGCTGGTGTGGGAGGTGCTGGTGTGTGAGGTGCTGGTGTGGGAGGTCCTTGTGTGTGTGGTGCTGGTGTGTGAGATGTTGGTGTGGGAGGTGCTGGTGTGCGAGGTGCTGGTGTGTGAGGTGCTGGTGTGGGAGGTGCTGGTGTGTGAGGTGCTGGTGCGTGACGTGCTAGTGTGGGAGGTGCTGATGTGGGAGGTGCTGGTGAGGGAGGTGCTGGTGTGGGAGGTGCTGGTGTGAAAGGTACAGGTGTGTGAGGTGCTGGTGTGGGAGGTGCTGGTGTGGGAGGTGCTAGTGTGAGAGGTAATGGTGTGGGAGGTGCTGGTGTGGGAGGTGCTGGTGTGGAAGGTGCTGGTGTGGGAGGTGCTGGTGTGTGAGGTGCTTGTGTGGCAGGTGCTGGTGTGGGAGGTGCTGGTGTGTGAGGTGTTGGTGTGGGAGGTGCTGGTGTGGGAGGTGCTGGTGTGGGAAATGCTGGTGTGTGAGGTGCTGTGTAGGAGGTGCTGGTGTGGGAGGTGCTGGTGTCGGAGGTGCTGGTGTGGGAGGTGCTGGTGTGGGAGGTGCTGGTGTGTGAGGTGCTGTGTAGGAGGTGCTGGTGTGGGAGGTGCTGGTGTGGTAGGTGCTTGTGTGGAAGGTGCTGGTGTGGGAGGTGCTTGTGTGTGAGGTGCTGGTGTGTGACGTGCTAGTGTGGGAGGTGCTGGTGTGGGAGGTGCTGGTGTGGGATGTGCCGGTGTGAAAGGTACAGGTGTGTGAGGTGCTGGTGTGGGAGGTGCTGGTGAGGGAGGTGCTAGTGTGAGAGGTGCTGGTGTGGGAGGTGCTGGTGTGGGAGGTGCTGGTGTGGGAGGTGTTGGTGTGTGAGGTGCTGGTGTGGGAGGTGCTGATGTGCGAGGTGCTGGTGTGTGAGGTGCTGGTGTGTGAGGTGCTGGTGTGTGAGGTGTTGGTGTGGGAGGTGCTGGTGTGTGAGGTGTTGGTGTGTGAGGTGCTGGTGCGTGAGGTGCTGGTGTGGGAGGTGCTGGTGTGTGAGGTGCTGGTGTGGGAGGTGCTGATATGTGAGGTGCTGGTGTGCGAGGTGCTGGTGTGTGAGGTGCTGGAGTGGGAAGTGTAGGTGTGGGTGGAGCAGGTGTGGGAGGTGCTGGTGTGTGAGGTGCTGGTGTGGGAGGTGCTGGTGTGGGAGGTACTGGTGTGGGAGGTGCTGGTGTGTGAGGTGCTGGTGTGTGAGGTGCTGGTGTGTGAGGTGCTGGTGTGGGAGGTGCTGGTGTGTGAGGTGCTGGTGTGGGAGGTGCTGGTGTGGGAGGTACTGGTGTGGGAGGTGCAGGTGTGGGAGGTGCTGGTGTGTGAGGTGCTGGTGTGTGAGGTGTTGGTGTGTGAGGTGCTGGTGCGTGAGGTGCTGGTGTGGGAAGTGCTGGTGTGTGATGTGCTGGTGTGGGAGGTGCTGATATGTGAGGTGCTGGTGTTCGAGGTGCTGGTGTGTGAGGTGCTGGAGTGGGAAGTGTAGGTGTGGGTGGAGCAGGTGTGGGAGGTGCTGGTGTGTGAGGTGCTGGTGTGGGAGGTGCTGATGTGTGAGGTGCTGGTGTTGGACGTGCAGATGTGTGAGGTGCTTGTGTGGAAAGTACTGGTGTGGGAGGTGCTGGTGTGGGAGGTCCTGATGTGTGAGGTGCTGGTGTGGGAAGTGCTGGTGTGGGAGGTGCTGGTGTGGGAGGTGCTGGTGTGTGAGGTGCTCGTGTGTGAGGTGCTGGTGTGTGAGGTGCTGGTGTGTGAGGTGCTGGTGTGGGAGGTGCTGGTGTGGGAGGTGCTGGTGTAGGAGGTGCTGGTGTAAGAGATGGAGGTGTGGGAGGTGCTGGTGTGGAAGGTGCTGTGGTAGAAAGTGCTGGTATGGGAGTTGTAGGTATGGGAGGTGCTGGTGTGGGAGGTGGTGGTGGAGGAGGTGCTGGTTTGAGAAGTGCGGGTGTGAGTGGAGCTGGTGTGGGAGGTGCTGGTGTGTGAGATGCTGGTGTGTGATGGGCTGGTGTGGGAGGTGCTGGTATGGGAGGTGCAGTTGTGGGAGGTGCTGGTGTAGGAGGTGCTGGTGTGTGAGTTGCTGGTGTGGGAGGTGCAGGTGTGGTAGGTGCTGGTGTAGGAGGTGCTTGTGCGGGAGGTGCAGGTGTGGGAGGTACTGGTTTAGAAGTGCTGTTGTAGGAGGTACTGGTGTGTGAGGTCCTGGTGTTGGAGGTGCTGGTGTGGAAGGTGCTGGTGTGGGAGGTGCTGGTGTGTGAGGTGCTTGTGTGGGAGGTGCTGGTGTGGGAGGTGCTGGTGTGTGAGGTGCTGGTGTGGGAGGTGCTGGTGTGGGAGGTGCTGGTGTGGGAAATGCTGGTGTGTGAGGTTCTGTGTAGGAGGTGCTGGTGTGGGAGGTGCTGGTGTCGGAGGTGCTGGTGTGGGAGGTGCTGGTGTGGGAGGTGCTGGTGTGTGAGGTGCTGTGTAGGAGGTGCTGGTGTGAAAGGTACAGGTGTGTGAGGTGCTGGTTTGGGAGGTGCTGGTGTGGGAGGTGCTAGTGTGAGAGGTACTGGTGTGGGAGGTGCTGGTGTGGGAGGTAATGGTGTGGAAGGTGCTGGTGTGGGAGGTGCTGGTGTGTGAGGTGCTTGTGTGGGAGGTGCTGGTGTGGGAGGTGCTGGTGTGTGAGGTGCTGGTGTGGGAGGTGCTGGTGTGGGAGGTGCTGGTGTGGGAAATGCTGGTGTGTGAGGTGCTGTGTAGGAGGTGCTGGTGTGGGAGGTGCTGGTGTCGGAGGTGCTGGTGTGGGAGGTGCTGGTGTGGGAGGTGCTGGTGTGTGAGGTGCTGTGTAGGAGGTGCTGGTGTGGGAGGTGCTGGTGTGGTAGGTGCTTGTGTGGAAGGTGCTGGTGTGGGAGGTGCTTGTGTGTGAGGTGCTGGTGTGTGACGTGCTAGTGTGGGAGGTGCTGGTGTGGGAGGTGCTGGTGTGGGATGTGCCGGTGTGAAAGGTACAGGTGTGTGAGGTGCTGGTGTGGGAGGTGCTGGTGTGGGAGGTGCTAGTGTGAGAGGAGCTGGTGTGGGAGGTGCTGGTGTGGGAGGTGCTGGTGTGGGAGGTGTTGGTGTGTGAGGTGCTGGTGTGGGAGGTGCTGATGTGCGATGTGCTGGTGTGTGAGGTGCTGGTGTGTGAGGTGCTGGTGTGTGAGGTGCTGGTGTGGGAGGTGCTGGTGTGTGAGGTGTTGGTGTGTGAGGTGCTGGTGCGTGAGGTGCTGGTGTGGGAGGTGCTGGTGTGTGAGGTGCTGGTGTGGGAGGTGCTGATATGTGAGGTGCTGGTGTGCGAGGTGCTGGTGTGTGAGGTACTGGAGTGGGAAGTGTAAGTGTGGGTGGAGCAGGTGTGGGAGGTGCTGGTGTGTGAGGTGCTGGTGTGGGAGGTGCTGGTGTGGGAGGTACTGGTGTGGGAGGTGCTGGTGTGTGAGGTGCTGGTGTGTGAGGTGCTGGTGTGTGAGGTGCTGGTGTGGGAGGTGCTGGTGTGTGAGGTGCTGGTGTGGGAGGTGCTGGTGTGGGAGGTACTGGTGTGGGAGGTGCTGGTGTGTGAGGTGCTGGTGTGTGAGGTGCTGGTGTGTGAGGTGCTGGTGTGGGAGGTGCTGGTGTGTGAGGTGCTGGTGTGGGAGGTGCTGGTGTGGGAGGTACTGGTGTGGGAGGTGCAGGTGTGGGAGGTGCTGGTGTGTGAGGTGCTGGTGTGTGAGGTGCTGGTGTGTGAGGTGTTGGTGTGGGAGGTGCTGGTGTGTGAGGTGTTGGTGTGTGAGGTGCTGGTGCGTGAGGTGCTTGTGTGGGAAGTGCTGGTGTGTGAGGTGCTGGTGTGGGAGGTGCTGATATGTGAGGTGCTGGTGTTCGAGGTGCTGGTGTGTGAGGTGCTGGAGTGGGAAGTGTAGGTGTGGGTGGAGCAGGTGTGGGAGGTGCTGGTGTGTGAGGTGCTGGTGTGGGAGGTGCTGATGTGTGAGGTGCTGGTGTGGGACGTGCAGATGTGTGAGGTGCTTGTGTGGAAAGTGCTGGTGTGGGAGGTGCTGGTGTGGGAGGTCCTGATGTGTGAGGTGCTGGTGTGGGAAGTGCTGGTGTGGGAGGTGCTGGTGTCGGAGGTGCTGGTGTGTGAGGTGCTCGTGTGTGAGGTGCTGGTGTGTGAGGTGCTTGTGTGTGAGGTGCTGGTGTGGGAGGTGCTGGTGTGGGAGGTGCTGGTGTAGGAGGTGCTGGTGTAAGAGATGGAGGTGTGGGAGGTGCTGGTGTGGAAGGTGCTGTGGTTGGAAGTGCTGGTATGGGAGTTGTAGGTATGGGAGGTGCTGGTGTGGGAGGTGGTGGTGGAGGAGGTGCTGGTTTGAGAAGTGCGGGTGTGAGTGGAGCTGGTGTGGGAGGTGCTGGTGTGTGAGATGCTGGTGTGTGATGGGCTGGTGTGGGAGGTGCTGGTATGTGAGGTGCAGTTGTGGGAGGTGCTGGTGTAGGAGGTGCTGGTGTGTGAGTTGCTGGTGTGGGAGGTGCAGGTGTGGTAGGTGCTGGTGTAGGAGGTGCTTGTGCGGGAGGTGCAGGTGTGGGAGGTACTGGTTTAGAAGTGCTGTTGTAGGAGGTACTGGTGTGTGAGGTCCTGGTGTTGGAGGTGCTGCTGTAGAAAGTGCTGGTGTGGGAAGTTTTCGTGTGGGTGGAGTTGATGTGGGAGGTGCAGGTGTGGTTTGGACATGTAGAGAGGATGGAACGAAATAGAATGACTTCGATAGTGTATAAATCTGTAGTAGAGGGAAGGCGGGGTAAGGGTCGGCCTAGGAAAGGTTGGAGGAAGGGGGTAGAGAATGTTTTGTGTTCGAGGGGCTTGGACTTCCAGCAAGCCTGCTTGAGCGTATTAGATAGGAGCGAATGAAGACAAATTGTTTTCAGGATTTGACGTGCTGTTGGAGAGTAACTTTTATGAAGGGATTCAGTGAAACCGGCAATAAGATCACATAAACAGGTGATATCAGAATATGCTAAACAACCAATGTGAAAGAATAGTGAAATTCCAAGCGCTTTCTTGACTTCTTATATATATATATATATATATATATATATATATATATATATATATATATATATATATATATATATATATATATATATATATATATATATATATATATATATATATATATATATATATATATATTAGTATGTGTTTGTGCGAGAGAGAGAGAGAGCCTTTTGCTTTTCTATCTTCAACACATCTGAATGTAACACGAGTCTGTAACCATTATTTTATTTATTATTTTTAATAACACACAGGCCGATTCCCACTAAGGCAGGGTGGCCCGAAAAAGAAAAACTTTCACCATCATTCACTCCATCACTGTCTTGCCAGAAGGGTGCTTTACACTACAGTTTTTAAACTGCAACATTAACACCCCTCCTTCAGAGTGCAGGCACTGTACTTCCCATCTCCAGGACTCAAGTCCGGCCTGCCGGTTTCCCTGAACCCCTTCATAAATGTTACTTTGCTCACACTCCAACAGCACGTCAAGTATTAAAAACCATTTGTCTCCATTCACTCCTATCAAACACGCTCACGCATGCCTGCTGGAAGTCCAAGCCCCTAGCACACAAAACCTCCTTTACCCCCTCCCTCCAACCTTTCCTAGGCCGACCCCTACCCCGCCTTCCTTACACTACAGACTGATACACTCTTGAAGTCATTCTGTTTCGCTCCATTCTCTCTACATGTCCGAACCACCTCATCAACCCTTCCTCAGCCCTCTGGACAAGTTTTGGTAATCCCGCACCTCCTCCTAACTTCCAAACTACGAATTCTCTGCATTATATTCACACCACACATTGCTCTCAGACATGACATCTCCACTACCTCCAGCCTTCTCCTCGCTGCAACATTTATCACCCATGCTTCACACCCATATAAGAGCGTTGGTAAAACTATACTCTCATACATTCCCCTCTTTGCCTCCAAGGACAAAGTTCTTTGTCTCCACAGACTCCTAAGTGCACCACTCACTCTTTTCCCCTCATCAATTCTATGATTCACCTCATCTTTCATAGACCCATCCGCTGACACGTCCACTCCCAAATATCTGGATACATTCACCTCCTCCATACTCTCTCCCTCCAATCTGATATCCAATCTTTCATCACCTAATCTTTTTGTTATCCTCATAACCTTACTCTTTCCTGTATTCACTTCTAATTTTCTTCTTTTGCACTCCCTACCAAATTCATCCACCAATCTCTGCAACTTCTCTTCAGAATCTCCCAAGAGCACAGTGTCATCAGCAAAGAGCAACTGTTACAACTCCCACTTTATGTGTGATTCTTTATCTTTTAACTCCACGCCTCTTGCCATGACCCTCGCATTTACTTCTCTTACAACCCCATCTATAAATATATTAAACAACCACGGTGACATCACACATCCTTGTCTAAGGCCTACTTTTACTGGGAAATAATTTCCCTTTTTCCTACATACTCTAATTTGAGCCTCACTATCCTCGTAAAAACTCTTCACTGCTTTCAGTAACCTACCTCCTACACCATACACCTGCAACATCTGCCACATTGCCTCCCTATCCACCCTGTCATACGCCTTTTCCAAATCCATAAATGCCACAAAGACCTCTTTAGCCTTTTCTAAATACTGTTCACTTATGTTTCACTGTAAACACCTGGTCCACACACCCCCTACCTTTCCTAAAGCCTCCTTGTTCATCTGCTATCCTATTCTCCGTCTTACTCTTAATTCTTTCAATAATAACTCTACCACACACTTTACCTGGTATACTTAACAGACTTATCCCCCTATAATTTTTGCACTCTCTTTTGTCCCCTTTGCCTTTATATAAAAGAACTATGCATGGTCTCTGCCAATCCCTAGGTACCTTACCCTCATCCATACATTTATTAAATAATTGCACCAACCACTCCAAAACTATATCCCCACCTGCTTTTAACATTTCTATCTGTATCCCATCAATCCCGTAACCATTATGATGATTATATTTCGAATTTTTCAGAATATTGTTATCATTCGATGACTGTCAGGCTAAAAGCTTTCTAATGTAACACTTCAGATGACCGTCCAAGCTGCAATATCACCATTCATCCATCAGAGTGCAGACACTCTGCTTTCTACCTCCAGGACTCAAGCCCGGTTAGCTAATGTCACCTAATTCTTTAATAAATGTTACCTTACTCTCACTACTACATCACTTTCAGTCATACAAACCACTTGCTCTCATTCTCAAACACGCCTGCTGAATATCCAAGACCCTTGCACACAAAATCTCCTTTATCCCCCCTCCATCCTTTCTTGGGACTACCCATACTCGTCCTCTTTAACTTAGATTTTGCACCCTCTTAATCATCCTATTTTTCCTCATCTTCTTTGTATGTCAAAAACACATCAACAGCTCCTCAGATCTCTGAATAATACTTTTGGTAGACACACACATTTTAATCAAATTCTCTGAATAATATTTCCACCACACATTACCCTCATATATTTCCACTGCAACCAGGTTCCGCATCGCTGCAACGTTTAAAACACATGCTCATCAGCCATATAACAGTGTTGGAACCCCATACTCTGCTACAGTATCTTCCCTTTTTGCCTCCATGAATACAGTTCTTAGTACAGCCCGACTTTAAGGACCCCCAGCCCATGTTTAAGGGCCCCCAGCCCGACTGTAAGGGCCCTCAGCCCGACTTTAGAGAAACCTAGCATGTCATTACATTACTGCCATGAGCAGTTATGTGCGTCAGTTAGTACTGATGCAGCAGAGGAAGTGCTCAAGGGCTGTAATTTGTGTTACTCGGTTCGTTAACATCCAAAACATTTATATTCAGTAAGGACATAAAAGTAATATCCTGTATTAACTCACCATAACTACTGTTCACCAAATATATATATATATATATATATATATATATATATATATATATATATATATATATATATATATATATATATATATATATATATATTTGTGTGTGTGTGTGTGTGTGTGTGTGTGTGTGTGTGTGTGTGTGTGTGTGTGTGTGTGTGTGTGTGTGTGTGTGTGTGTGTGTGTGTGTATTATAAACACTGATCTCTGGCCGAAGAAGACTCGAACCTATGAACCTTGGAACAAGGTACGCAGTAGGTTCGAGTCTCCTTCGGCCAGAGATCAGTGTTTGTGTATATTTCGCCTGCTCTTGCGAATTCCTTGCATTGTTAAAATCTCTGGTTGGTTGATGCATAAAAAGGGGATGAGATGAAAAGCTATAAGCCTCCTGCCTGAAAGCTGGCTGCCTTGGATCAACGTCTAGCGTGAGCTGGGCACCAAGGTATTGTCCAGTGTGGTGAGAATTGTAAAGCACTGCGTACCATGTTCCAAGGTTCGTAGGTTCGAGTCTCCTTCAGCCAGAGATCAGTGTTTGTGTATATTTCGCCTGCTCTTGCGAATTCCTAGAATATATATATTATATAATATAAACTAAGGGAGGAGGAAGTTCTGGTAAGATATAAGCAACTATTGGCAGAAAGGTGGGCTGGTGCAAGTATGAGTAGTGGGGGGTTGAAGAGGGTTGGAATAGTTTTAAAAATGCAGTAGTAGAATGTGGGGCAAAAGTTTTTGATTATAGGAGGGTGGGTGCAGGAGGAAAGAGGAGTGATTGGTGGAATGATGAAGTAAAGGGTGTGATAAAAGAGAAAAAGTTAGCTTATGAGAGGTTTTTACAAAGCAGAAGTGTTATAAGAAGAGTAGAGTATATGGAGAGTAAAAGAAAGGTGAAGAGAGTGGTGAGAGAGTGCAAAAGGAGAGCAGATGATAGAGTGGGAGAGGCACTGTCAAGAAATTTTAATGAAAATAAGAAAAAAATTTGGAGCGAGTGAAAAAAGATATGAAAGCCTAGGAAACAAATGGATTTGTCAGTTAAAAACAGAGTAGGAGAGTTAGTAGATGGGGAGATGGAGGTATTGAGTAGATGGTGAGAATACTTTGAGGAACTTTTAAATGTCGATGAAGAAAGGGAAGCGGTAATTTCATGCACTGGTCAGGGAGGTATACCATCTTTTAGGAGTGAAGAAGAGCAGGATGTAAGTGTGGGGGAGGTGCGTGAGGCATTACGTAGAATGAAAGGGGGTAAAGCAGCTGGAACTGATGGGATCATAACAGAAATGTTAAAAGCAGGGGAGGGGGGTATAGTGTTGGAGTGGTTGGTATATTTATTTAATAAATGTATGAAAGAGGGGAAGGTACCTAAGGATTGGCGGAGAGCATGTAGAGTCCCTTTATATAAAGGGAAGGGGGACAAAAGATATTGTAAAATTTTTAGAGGAATAAGTATACTGAGTATATCAGGAAAAGTGTACGGTAGGGTTATTATTGAAAGAATTAGAGGTAAGACAGAATGTAGGATTGCGGATGAGCAAGGATGTTTCAGAGTGGGTAGGGGATGGGTAGATCAAGTGTTTACATTGAAGCATATATGTGAACAGTATTTAGATAAAGGTAGGCAAGATTTATTGCATTTATGGATTTAGAAAAGGCATATGATAGAGTGGATAGGGAAGCAATGTGGCAGATGTTGCAAGTATATGGAATAGGTGGTAAGTTACTAAATGCTGTAAAGAGTTTTTATGAGGATAGTGAGGCTCAGGTTAGGGTGTGTAGAAGAGAGGGAGGCTACTTCCCGGTAAAAGTAGGTCTTAGACAGGGATGTGTAATGTCACCATGGTTGTTTAATATATTTATAGATGGGGTTGTAAAAGAAGTAAATGCTAGGGTGTTCGGGAGAGGGGTGGGATTAATTTATGGGGAATCAAATACAAAATTTGAAGTGACACAGTTACTTTTTGCTGATGATACAGTGCTTATAGGTAATTCTAAAGAAAAATTGCAGAGGTTAGTGGACGAATTTGGGAGTGTGTGTAAAGGTAGAAAGTTGAAAGTGAACATAGAAAAGAGTAAGGTGATGAGGGTATCAAATGATTTAGATAAAGGAAAATTGAATATCAAATTGGGGAGGAGGAGTATGGAAGAAGTGAATGTTTTCAGATATTTGGGAGTTAACGTATCAGCGAATGAATTTATGAAGGATGAGGTAATCATAGAATTGATGAGGGAAAAAAGGTGAGTGGTGCATTGAGGTACATGTGGAGACAAAAAACGTTATCTATGGAGGCAAAGAAGGGAATGTATGAAAGTATAGTAGTACCAACACTCTTATATGGATGTGAAGCTTGGGTGGTAAATGCAGCAGCGAGGAGACGGTTGGAGGCAGTAGAGATGTCCTGTCTAAGGGCAATGTGTGCTGTAAATATTATGCAGAAAATTCGGAGTGTGGAAATTAGGAGAAGGTGTGGAGTTAATAAAAGTATTAGTCAGAGGGCTGAAGAGGGGTTGTTGAGGTGGTTTGGTCATTTAGAGAGAATGGATCAAAGTAGAATGACATGGAGAGCGTATAAATCTGTAGGGGAAGGAAGGCGGGGTAGAGGTCGTCCTCGAAAGGCTTGGAGGGAGGGGATAAGGGAGGTTTTGTGGGCGAGGGGCTTGGACTTCCAGCTAGCGTGCATGAGTGTGTTAGATAGGAGTGAATGGAGACGAACGGTATTTGGGACCCTTACGAGCTGTTGGAGTGTGAGCTGGGTAATATTTAGTGAAGGGATTTAGGGAAACCGGTTATTATATATAGCCGAACTTGAGTCCTGGAAATGGGAAGTACAATGCCTGCACTCTAAAGGAGGGGTTCGGGATATTAGCAGTTTGGAGGGATATGTTGTGTATCTTTATACGTATATGCTTCTAAACTGTTGTATTCTGAGCACCTCTGCAAAAACAGTGATTATGTGTGAGTGAGGTGAAAGTGTTGAATGATGAAAGTATTTTCTTTTTGGGGATTTTCTTTCTTTTTGGGTCCCCCTGCCTCAGTGGGAGACGGTCGACTTGTTTTATATATATATATATATATATATATATATATATATATATATATATATATATATATATATATATATATATATATATATATATATATATATATATATATATATATATATATATATATATATATATATATATATATATATATATATATATATATATATATATATATATATATATATATATATATATATATATATATATATATATATATATATATATATATATATATATATATATATATATATATATATATATATATATATATATATATATATATATATATATATATATATATATATATATATATATAGGTAGTAGGTTGGTAGACAGCAACCGCCCAGGGAGGTACTACCGTCCTGCCAAGTGAGTGTAAAACGAAAGCCTGTAATTGTTTTACATGATGGTAGGATTGCTGGTGTCCTTTTTTCTGTCTCATGAACATGCAAGATTTCAGGTACGTCTTGCTACTTCTACTTACACTTAGGTCACACTACACATACATGTACAAGCACATATATACACACCCCTCTGGGTTTTCTTCTATTTTCTTTCTAGTTCTTATTCTTGTTTATTTCCTCTTATCTCCATGGGGAAGTGGAACAGAATTCTTCCTCCGTAAGCCATGCGTGTTGTAAGAGGCAACTAAAATGCCGGGAGCAAGGGGCTAGTAACCTCTTCTCCTGTATATATTACTAAATGTAAAAGGAGAAACTTTCGTTTTTCCTTTTGGGCCACCCCGCCTCGGTGGGATACGGCCGGTGTGTTGAAAGAAAGAAAGAAAGAAGATATATATATATATATATATATATATATATATATATATATATATATATATATATATATATATATATATATATATATATATATATATATATATATATATATATATATATATATATATATATATATTTATATACATATATATATAAATATAGTATAGGTAGTAGGTTGGTAGACAGCAACCACCCAGGGAAGTACTACCGTCCTGCCAGATGACTGTGAAACAGAAACCTGTAACTGTTTTGCATGATGGTAGGATTGCTGGTTTCTTTTTCTGTCTCATAAACACGCTAGATAACAGGGATATCTTACTACTCCTACTTACACTTTGGTCACACTTCACAGACACGCACATGCATATATATATATATATACATACATCTAGGTTTTTCTCCTTTTTCTAAATAGTTCTTGTTCCTCTTTATTTCTTCTATTGTCCATGGGGAAGTGGAAAAGAATCTTTCCTCCGTAAGCCATGCGTGTCGTATGAGGCGACTAAAATGCCGGGAGCAATGGGCTAGTAACCCCTTCTCCTGTAGACATTTACTAAAAAAGAGAAGAAGAAAAACTTTATAAAACTGGGATGCTTAAATGTGCGTGGATGTAGTGCGGATGACAAGAAACAGATGATTGCTGATGTTATGAATGAAAAGAAATTGGATGTCCTGGCCCTAAGCGAAACAAAGCTGAAGGGGGTAGGGGAGTTTCGGTGGGGGGAAATAAATGGGATTAAATCTGGAGTATCTGAGAGAGTTAGAGCAAAGGAAGGGATAGCAGTAATGTTGAATGATCAGTTAAGGAAGGAGAAAAGAGAATATGAATGTGTAAATTCAAGAATTATGTGGATTAAAGTAAAGGTTGGATGCGAGAAGTGGGTCATAATAAGCGTGTATGCACCTGGAGAAGAGAGGAATGCAGAGGAGGGAGAAAGATTTTGGGAGATGTTAAGTGAATGTATAGGAGCCTTTGAACCAAGTGAGAGAGTAATTGTGGTAGGGGACCTGAATGCTAAAGTAGGAGAAACTTTTTAGAGAGGGTGTGGTAGGTAAGTTTGGGGTGCCAGGTGTAAATGATAATGGGAGTCCTTTGATTGAACTTTGTATAGAAAGGGGTTTAGTTATAGGTAATACATATTTTAAGAAAAAGAGGATAAATAAGTATAAAAGATATGATGTAGGGCGAAATGACAGTAGTTTGTTGGATTATGTACTGGTAGATAAAAGACTGTTGAGTAGACTTCAGGATGTACATGTTTATAGAGGGGCCACAGATATATCAGATCACTTTCTAGTTGTAGCTACACTGAGAGTAAAAGGTAGATGGGATACAAGGAGAATAGAAGCATCAGGGAAGAGAGAGGTGAAGGTTTATAAACTAAAAGAGGAGGCAGTTAGGGTAAGATATAAACAGCTATTGGAGGATAGATGGGCTAATGAGAGCATAGGCAATGGGGTCGAAGAGGTATGGGGTAGGTTTAAAAATGTAGTGTTAGTGTTCAGCAGAAGTTTGTGGTTACAGGAAAGTGGGTGCTGGAGGGAAGAGGAGCGATTGGTGGAATGATGATGTGAAGAGAGTAGTAAGGGAGAAAAAGTTAGCATATGAGAAGTTTTTACAAAGTAGAAGTGATGCAAGGAGGGAAGAGTATATGGAGAAAAAGAGAGAGGTTAAGAGAGTGGTGAAGCAATGTAAAAAGAGAGCAAATGAGAGAGTGGGTGAGATGTTATCAACAAATTTTGTTGAAAATAAGAAAAAGTTTTGGAGTGAGATTAACAAGTTAAGAAAGCCTAGAGAACAAATGGATTTGTCAGTTAAAAATAGGAGAGGAGAGTTATTAAATGAAGAGTTAAAGGTATTGGGAAGATGGAGGGAATATTTTGAGGAATTGTTAAATGTTGATGAAGATAGGGAAGCTGTGATTTCGTGTATAGGGCAAGGAGGAACAACATCTTGTAGGAGTGAGGAAGAGCCAGTTGTGAGTGTGGGGGAAGTTCGTGAGGCAGTAGGTAAAATGAAAGGGGGTAAGGCAGCCGGGATTGATGGGATAAAGATAGAAATGTTAAAAGCAGGTGGGGATATAGTTTTGGAGTGGTTGGTGCAATTATTTAATAAATGTATGGAAGAGGGTAAGGTACCTAGGGATTGGCAGAGAGCATGCATAGTTCCTTTGTATAAAGGCAAAGGGGATAAAAGAGAGTGCAAAAATTATAGGGGGATAAGTCTGTTGAGTATACCTGGCAAAGTGTATGGTAGAGTTATTATTGAAAGAATTAAGAGTAAGACGGAGAATAGGATAGCAGATGAACAAGGAGGCTTTAGGAAAGGTAGGGGGTGTGTGGACCAGGTGTTTACAGTGAAACATATAAGTGAACAGTATTTAGATAAGGCTAAAGAGGTCTTTGTGGCATTTATGGATTTGGAAAAGGCGTATGACAGGGTGGATAGGGGGGCAATGTGGCAGATGTTGCAGGTGTATGGTGTAGGAGGTAGGTTACTGAAAGCAGTGAAGAGTTTTTACGAGGATAGTGAGGCTCAAGTTAGAGTGTGTAGGAAAGAGGGAAATTATTTCCCAGTAAAAGTGGGCCTTAGACAGGGATGTGTGATGTCACCGTGGTTGTTTAATATATTTATAGATGGGGTTGTAAGAGAAGTGAATGCGAGGGTCTTGGCAAGAGGCGTGGAGTTAAAAGATAAAGAATCACACATAAAGTGGGAGTTGTCACAGTTGCTCTTTGCTGATGACACTGTGCTCTTGGGAGTTTCTGAAGAGAAGTTGCAGAGATTGGTGGATGAATTTGGTAGGGTGTGCAAAAGAAGAAAATTGAAAGTGAATACAGGAAAGAGTAAGGTTATGAAGATAACAAAAAGATTAGGTGATGAAAGATTGGATATCAGATTGGAGGGAGAGAGTATGGAGGAGGTGAATGTATTCAGATATTTGGGAGTGGACGTGTCAGCGGATGGGTCTATGAAAGATGAGGTGAATCATAGAATTGATGAGGGGAAAAGGGTGAGTGGTGCACTTAGGAGTCTGTGGAGACAAAGAACTTTGTCCTTGGAGGCAAAGAGGGGAATGTATGAGAGTATAGTTTTACCAACGCTCTTATATGGGTGTGAAGCATGGGTGATGAATGTTGCAGCGAGGAGAAGGCTGGAGGCAGTGGAGATGTCATGTCTGAGAGCAATGTGTGGTGTGAATATAATGCAGAGAATTCGTAGTTTGGAAGTTAGGAGGAGGTGCGGGATTACCAAAACTGTTGTCCAGAGGGCTGAGGAAGGGTTGTTAAGGTGGTTCGGACATGTGGAGAGAATGGAGCGAAACAGAATAACTTCAAGAGTGTATCAGTCTGTAGTGTAAGGAAGGCGGGGTAGGGGTCGGCGGCCTAGGAAAGGTTGGAGGGAGGGGGTAAAGGAGGTTTTGTGTGCGAGGGGCTTGGACTTCCAGCAGGCATGCGTGAGCGTGTTTGATAGGAGTGAATGGAGACAAATGGTTTTTAATACTTGACGTGCTGTTGGAGTGTGAGCAAAGTAACATTTATGAAGGGGTTCAGGGAAACCGGCAGGCCGGACTTGAGTCCTGGAGATGGGAAGTACAGTGCCTGCACTCTGAAGGAGCGGTGTTAATGTTGCAGTTTAAAAACTGTAGTGTAAAGCACCCTTCTGGCAAGACAGTGATGGAGTGAATGATGGTGAAAGTTTTTCTTTTTCGGGCCATCCTGCCTTGGTGGGAATCGGCCAGTGTGATAATATATATATATATATATATATATATATATATATATATATCTATATATATATATATATATATATATATATATATATATATATATATATATATATATATATATATATATATATATATATATATATATATATATATATATATATATATATATATATATATATATATATATATATATATATATATATATATATATATATATATATATATATATATGCAAAACAACCACTATGAAAGAGTAGTGAAATTCCAAGCGCTTTCGTGACTACTCACATTGTCAAGGAACTATGGAAGTAATACATCAAAGGAAGACAATTAAAGGGCTTAGACCACACCTCACAGTCAACTCCCACAACAAAGAAACACCTGACGCGGGACAATACCGGACTCATAAGAAAAGAGGAACACTGCAGTAGGTCCGCTGGTCCAACTAGACAGGTCCTCACGACAACACACTAACAAACAAATTATATATATATATATATATATATATATATATATATATATATATATATATATATATATATATATATATATATATATATATATATATATATATATATATATATATATAAGGCATACCAACAAAAATTAAAAAGCCAAATCTTACGACTTTGAAAATTCACTGGGAAAAATTAATTTTCCTAAACGAAGCAAAAATTGTGTAGAAGAATGGTCTGGCGGACCAAGAGAAGAAACAAAACAACTAATTGATGAAGACAAAGAAGAAACACTGCAAGGAAAGGTAATTAACGGGTGTGTTTGAAGTCATCGTCTTAGCTGTTGAGAGCCTTTCTAAGTGCTGCTTGCTGCTTCGTGTTGAAGATGGTGGAGACAAGCTCAGGACAATGGCTATATCTTTCTCGGGATCCAGGACCCAAAGACCGCTCTCTGAGGAATAATAATTGCTGTTCCAGCACTTCATCCTCACCAGGGAGGGCACGGAGACGCCCCAAAAGATACCCGGACAAGATAACGTCGCCAATGATGCCACAATGGAGACAAATAGCGGGAGGTGTGGGATGTTGTGGGTCTGTGGGAGGTAACCATCAGCCTCACGCCAGCCAACAACACAACAATAAATGTAAATATTTCTCAAGCGTCCAGCGGGGTAAAATTGCTTCGCACTGAAGTCGATTTTTATTAAGAGTTTTTCGAACATCTGTTTAGCATCTCAAGAAAATGATTTTGATGATTCGGACACTTGTTTGGTCGACTGT
>NC_091336.1:5121301-5156301 GCF_038502225.1 Cherax quadricarinatus
GTCTACATGTGGAAGGTTGTCTACATGTGGAAGGTTGTCTACATGTGGAAGGTTGTCTACATGTGGAAGGTTGTCTACATGTGGAAGGTTGTCTACATGTGGAAGGTTGTCTACATGTGGAAGGTTGTCTACATGTGGAAGGTTGTCTACATGTGGAAGGTTGTCTACATGTGGAAGGTTGTCTACATGTGGAAGGTTGTCTACATGTGGAAGGTTGTCTACATGTGGAAGGTTGTCTACATGTGGAAGGTTGTCTACATGTGGAAGGTTGTCTACATGTGGAAGGTTGTCTACATGTGGAAGGTTGTCTACATGTGGAAGGTTGTCTACATGTGGAAGGTTGTCTACATGTGGAAGGTTGTCTACATGTGGAAGGTTGTCTACATGTGGAAGGTTGTCTACATGTGGAAGGTTGTCTACATGTGGAAGGTTGTCTACATGTGGAAGGTTGTCTACATGTGGAAGGTTGTCTACATGTGGAAGGTTGTCTACATGTGAAAGGTTGTCTACATGTGGAAGGTTGTCTACATGTGGAAGGTTGTCTACATGTGGAAGGTTGTCTACATGTGGAAGGTTGTCTACATGTGGAAGGTTGTCTACATGTGGAAGGTTGTCTACATGTGGAAGGTTGTCTACATGTGGAAGGTTGTCTACATGTGGAAGGTTGTCTACATGTGTCAAACACAGGGCAGATTCTTGGACACATTCTTGAGCTTTCCTGACATCCATGTCATTAATCATCGGCATCATCCACCTGGCTCCTACCTGCTACCAGACCATAATACTGGGGATAATGAGAGGCCTACTAATGAAAGATTCCCGAGTGATGGTACTGTGTCTTGAGGCGACCAGTGTATGGTTCATCTTGACGGTAATTATAGGCCTAGATGAAGATGGGAGGGAGGGAGGGAGGGGCAGCCAGGAAGGGAGGCAGGCAGACAGGCAGGCAGGCAGGCAGGCAGGCAGGCAGGCAGGCAGGCAGACAGGCAGGCAGGCAGGCAGGCAGACAGGCAGGCAGGGAGTACATATATCAGGACGCTCCCTACCAGAGTAGGTTGACCCAAAAGAAAACATCATATTCACAATCATTCATTCAACTACTGTCTTGCCAGATTTGCTCTGCAATCACAATTTACATGACCCTTCTATCTGCAACATTCTCACCCCTCCTACAGAGAAGTGCAGGCACTATACGTTCCACCTCGAGGTCCAGTTATCCAGCTATCCCTTCAAAAACGTTACCTTGCTCACACTCTAACAGCACGCCAAATCTTAAAAATAATTTGTATACACTCACGCTGGTATAACAAGCCTGGCAGATGCTCAAGCGCATACAACTCAAAACCTATTTCGCAGCCTAGTTCCAGCTCTTCCTGGGACGTCCCCTACACCTCACTCTACTTATCTTAGACTTACAAAGCCAGTTTATCAGTGTACCATTAACATGACTGTACTATCTCAACAATCCCTCCTCCACTAGATTTATTTATGAATCATACCACGACAGCTATTAAACAAATAATGGTGAAAGGGTTCCATTATTTAGGGCCACCCTAACTAAGTGGAAGCCGGCCATTTTGTTAAAAAAGAGTTCCACCACATGTAATTTCTAGTCCCATTAATACCAAAACGCCTATTGACTGAATGATGGTGAATTTGTTTTCTTATTGGGTCACCCTACCCCGGTAGAAGGTCCGTGTGGTACAAAAAAAATTTTTTTTACCGCCTCGTATAATTTCGCAATGTACATTGACCTAAAGATCATCTGCACTGCCGCCAGTCTCCTCTCTGCTGCATCATCTGCACCGCCTCCAGTCTCCTCTCTGCTGCATCATCTGCACTGCCTCCAGTCTCCTCTCTGCTGCATCATCTGCACTGCCTCCAGTCTCCTCTCTGCTGCATCATCTGCACTGCCTCCAGTCTCCTCTCTGCTGCATCATCTGCACTGCCGCCAGTCTCCTCTCTGCTGCATCATCTGCACCGCCTCCAGTCTCCTCTCTGCTGCATCATCTGCACTGCCTCCAGTCTCCTCTCTGCTGCATCATCTGCACCGCCTCCAGTCTCCTCTCTGCTGCATCATCTGCACTGCCTCCAGTCTCCTCTCTGCTGCATCATCTGCACCGCCTCCAGTCTCCTCTCTGCTGCATCATCTGCACCGCCTCCAGTCTCCTCTCTGCTGCATCATCTGCACTGCCTCCAGTCTCCTCTCTGCTGCATCATCTGCACTGCCTCCAGTCTCCTCTCTGCTGCATCATCTGCACTGCCTCCAGTCTCCTCTCTGCTGCATCATCTGCACTGCCTCCAGTCTCCTCTCTGCTGCATAATCTGCACTGCCTCCAGTCTCCTCTCTGCTGCATCATCTGCACTGCCTCCAGTCTCCTCTCTGTTGCATCATCTGCACTGCCTCCAGTCTCCTCTCTGCTGCATCATCTGCACTGCCTCCAGTCTCCTCTCTGCTGCATCATCTGCACTGCCTCCAGTCTCCTCTCTGCTGCATCATCTGCACCGCCTCCAGTCTCCTCTCTGCTGCATCATCTGCACTGCCTCCAGTCTCCTCTCTGCTGCATCATCTGCACTGCCTCCAGTCTCCTCTCTGCTGCATCATCTGCACTGCCTCCAGTCTCCTCTCTGCTGCATCATCTGCACCGCCTCCAGTCTCCTCTCTGCTGCATCATCTGCACCGCCTCCAGTCTCCTCTCTGCTGCATCATCTGCACTGCCTCCAGTCTCCTCTCTGCTGCATCATCTGCACCGCCTCCAGTCTCCTCTCTGCTGCATCATCTGCACTGCCTCCAGTCTCCTCTCTGCTGCATCATCTGCACTGCCTCCAGTCTCCTCTCTGCTGCATCATCTGCACTGCCTCCAGTCTCCTCTCTGCTGCATCATCTGCACCGCCTCCAGTCTCCTCTCTGCTGCATCATCTGCACCGCCTCCAGTCTCCTCTCTGCTGCATCATCTGCACTGCCTCCAGTCTCCTCTCTGCTGCATCATCTGCACCGCCTCCAGTCTCCTCTCTGCTGCATCATCTGCACTGCCTCCAGTCTCCTCTCTGCTGCATCATCTGCACTGCCTCCAGTCTCCTCTCTGCTGCATCATCTGCACTGCCTCCAGTCTCCTCTCTGCTGCATCATCTGCACTGCCTCCAGTCTCCTCTCTGCTGCATCATCTGCACTGCCTCCAGTCTCCTCTCTGCTGCATCATCTGCACTGCCTCCAGTCTCCTCTCTGCTGCATCATCTGCACCGCCTCCAGTCTCCTCTCTGCTGCATCATCTGCACTGCCTCCAGTCTCCTCTCTGCTGCATCATCTGCACTGCCTCCAGTCTCCTCTCTGCTGCATCATCTGCACCCTCCAGTCCTCTCAGTCTCCTCTCTGCTGCATCATCTGCACTGCCTCCAGTCTCCTCTCTGCTGCATCATCTGCACTGCCTCCAGTCTCCTCTCTGCTGCATCATCTGCACTGCCTCCAGTCTCCTCTCTGCTGCATCATCTGCACTGCCTCCAGTCTCCTCTCTGCTGCATCATCTGCACTGCCTCCAGTCTCCTCTCTGCTGCATCATCTGCACTGCCTCCAGTCTCCTCTCTGCTGCATCATCTGCACTGCCTCCAGTCTCCTCTCTGCTGCATCATCTGCACTGCCTCCAGTCTCCTCTCTGCTGCATCATCTGCACTGCCTCCAGTCTCCTCTCTGCTGCATCATCTGCACTGCCTCCAGTCTCCTCTCTGCTGCATCATCTGCACTGCCTCCAGTCTCCTCTCTGCTGCATCATCTGCACCGCCTCCAGTCTCCTCTCTGCTGCATCATCTGCACTGCCTCCAGTCTCCTCTCTGCTGCATCATCTGCACTGCCTCCAGTCTCCTCTCTGCTGCATCATCTGCACTGCCTCCAGTCTCCTCTCTGCTGCATCATCTGCACTGCCTCCAGTCTCCTCTCTGCTGCATCATCTGCACCGCCTCCAGTCTCCTCTCTGCTGCATCATCTGCACCGCCTCCAGTCTCCTCTCTGCTGCATCATCTGCACTGCCTCCAGTCTCCTCTCTGCTGCATCATCTGCACTGCCTCCAGTCTCCTCTCTGCTGCATCATCTGCACTGCCTCCAGTCTCCTCTCTGCTGCATCATCTGCACCGCCTCCAGTCTCCTCTCTGCTGCATCATCTGCACTGCCTCCAGTCTCCTCTCTGCTGCATCATCTGCACCGCCTCCAGTCTCCTCTCTGCTGCATCATCTGCACCGCCTCCAGTCTCCTCTCTGCTGCATCATCTGCACTGCCTCCAGTCTCCTCTCTGCTGCATCATCTGCACTGCCTCCAGTCTCCTCTCTGCTGCATCATCTGCACTGCCTCCAGTCTCCTCTCTGCTGCATCATCTGCACTGCCTCCAGTCTCCTCTCTGCTGCATCATCTGCACTGCCTCCAGTCTCCTCTCTGCTGCATCATCTGCACCGCCTCCAGTCTCCTCTCTGCTGCATCATCTGCACCGCCTCCAGTCTCCTCTCTGCTGCATCATCTGCACTGCCTCCAGTCTCCTCTCTGCTGCATCATCTGCACCGCCTCCAGTCTCCTCTCTGCTGCATCATCTGCACTGCCTCCAGTCTCCTCTCTGCTGCATCATCTGCACTGCCTCCAGTCTCCTCTCTGCTGCATCATCTGCACTGCCTCCAGTCTCCTCTCTGCTGCATCATCTGCACTGCCTCCAGTCTCCTCTTTGCTGCATCATCTGCACTGCCTCCAGTCTCCTCTCTGCTGCATCATCTGCACTGCCTCCAGTCTCCTCTCTGCTGCATCATCTGCACCGCCTCCAGTCTCCTCTCTGCTGCATCATCTGCACTGCCTCCAGTCTCCTCTCTGCTGCATCATCTGCACTGCCTCCAGTCTCCTCTCTGCTGCATCATCTGCACTGCCTCCAGTCTCCTCTCTGCTGCATCATCTGCACCGCCTCCCGTCTCCTCTCTGCTGCATCATCTGCACTGCCTCCAGTCTCCTCTCTGCTGCATCATCTGCACTGCCTCCAGTCTCCTCTCTGCTGCATCATCTGCACTGCCTCCAGTCTCCTCTCTGCTGCATCATCTGCACTGCCTCCAGTCTCCTCTCTGCTGCATCATCTGCACTGCCTCCAGTCTCCTCTCTGCTGCATCATCTGCACTGCCTCCAGTCTCCTCTCTGCTGCATCATCTGCACCGCCTCCAGTCTCCTCTCTGCTGCATCATCTGCACTGCCTCCAGTCTCCTCTCTGCTGCATCATCTGCACTGCCTCTAGTCTCCTCTCTGCTGCATCATCTGCACTGCCTCCAGTCTCCTCTCTGCTGCATCATCTGCACTGCCTCCAGTCTCCTCTCTGCTGCATCATCTGCACTGCCTCCAGTCTCCTCTCTGCTGCATCATCTGCACTGCCTCCAGTCTCCTCTCTGCTGCATCATCTGCACTGCCTCTAGTCTCCTCTCTGCTGCATCATCTGCACTGCCTCTAGTCTCCTCTCTGCTGCATCATCTGCACTGCCTCCAGTCTCCTCTCTGCTGCATCATCTGCACTGCCTCCAGTCTCCTCTCTGCTGCATCATCTGCACTGCCTCCAGTCTCCTCTCTGCTGCATCATCTGCACTGCCTCCAGTCTCCTCTCTGCTGCATCATCTGCACCGCCTCCAGTCTCCTCTCTGCTGCATCATCTGCACTGCCTCCAGTCTCCTCTCTGCTGCATCATCTGCACTGCCTCCAGTCTCCTCTCTGCTGCATCATCTGTACTGCCTCCAGTCTCCTCTCTGCTGCATCATCTGCACTGCCTCCAGTCTATTCTCTGCTGCATCATCTGCACTGCCTCCAGTCTCCTCTCTGCTGCATCATCTGTACTGCCTCCAGTCTCCTCTCTGCTGCATCATCTGCACCGCCTCCAGTCTCCTCTCTGCTGCATCATCTGCACTGCCTCCAGTCTCCTCTCTGCTGCATCATCTGCACTGCCTCCAGTCTCCTCTCTGCTGCATCATCTGCACCGCCTCCAGTCTCCTCTCTGGAGAGTACCTGGAGAGAGTTCTGGGGGTCAACGCCCCCATGGCCCGGTCTGTGACCAGGCCTCAATTTAATGATCCTCGAGTAGCAGCGGCTGCCACTCTGTTATTGTTGGGTTCAAAACCCTTGATGCCTCACACTCATAAAATATAGTTACTACTGTACTCAAGTATAGTCCTCTGATTTTGCAACCACTGACTTACTTCTTTCCCTCTAAACCTCTCCAGTTATTGTTATTTATTACAATGACCGCCTTCTAAAACTTCTCCAGAGCAAACTAGAGAGTTAACTAACTGGTCGCTTCTGACTCCTGACCTGTTTCTGGTTTCGTAACAAGAGGTTGGATTATATTCTATTTTAGTTATCCAGGCTACTCTGTAAGCTGGAGTTTACCTGGAGAGAGTTCCGGGGGGCAACGCCCCCGCGGCCCGGTCTGTGACCAGGCCTCCTGGTGGATCAGAGCCTGATCAATCAGACTGTTACTGCTGGATCTCTTCAATATTAATAAAGATCCCAAATGAATGAATACAAAACAAAATAAAATTTAAAGATCTTTACTAGTAAAGTTGTCGAGGAGTATACATTCAGAACTAAAATATTTAACAAACAGGGAGTTAAGTTCCTACACTTCTCTTGATATATATATATATATATATGTATATATATATAAATATATATATATATATATATATATATATATATATCTATATATATATAAATATATATATATATATATATATATATATATATATATATATATATATATAGGTAGTAGGTTGGTAGACAGCAACCACCCAGGGAAGTACTACCGTCCTGCCAGATGACTGTGAAACAAAAACCTGTAACTGTTTTGCATGATGGTAGGATTACTGGTTTCTTTTTCTGTCTCATAAACACGCTAGATAACAGGGATATCTTGCTACTCCTACTTACACTTTGGTCACACTTCACAGACACGCACATGCATATATATATATATATATACATACATCTAGGTTTTTCTCCTTTTTCTAAATAGCTCTTGTCCTTTTTTATTTCTTCTATTGTCCATGGGGAAGTGGAAAAGAATCTCTCCTCCGTAAGCCATGCGTGTCGTATGAGGCGACTAAAATGCCGGGAGCAATGGGCTAGTAACCCCTTCTCCTGTATACATTTACTAAAAAAGAGAAGAAGAAAAACTTTATAAAACTGGGTTGCTTAAATGTGCGTGGATGTAGTGCGGATGACAAGAAACAGATGATTGCTGATGTTATGAATGAAAAGAAGTTGGATGTCCTGGCTCTAAGCGAAACAAAGCTGAAGGGGGTAGGAGAGTTTCAGTGGGGGGAAATAAATGGGATTAAATCTGGAGTATCTGAGAGAGTTAGAGCAAAGGAAGGGGTAGCAGTAATGTTAAATGATCAGTTATGGAAGGAGAAAAGAGAATATGAATGTGTAAATCCAAGAATTATGTGGATTAAAGTAAAGGTTGGATGCGAGAAGTGGGTCATAATAAGCGTGTATGCACCTGGAGAAGAGAGGAATGCAGAGGAGAGAGAGAGATTTTGGGAGATGTTAAGTGAATGTATAGGAGCCTTTGAACCAAGTGAGAGAGTAATTGTGGTAGGGGACCTGAATGCTAAAGTAGGAGAAACTTTTAGAGAGGGTGTGGTAGGTAAGTTTGGGGTGCCAGGTGTAAATGATAATGGGAGCCCTTTGATTGAACTTTGTATAGAAAGGGCTTTAGTTATAGGTAATACATATTTTAAGAAAAAGAGGATAAATAAGTATACAAGATATGATGTAGGGCGAAATGACAGTAGTTTGTTGGATTATGTATTGGTAGATAAAAGACTGCTGAGTAGACTTCAGGATGTTCATGTTTATAGAGGGGCCACAGATATATCAGATCACTTTCTAGTTGTAGCTACACTGAGAGTAAAAGGTAGATGGGATACAAGGAGAATAGAAGCATCAGGGAAGAGAGAGGTGAAGGTTTATAAACTAAAAGAGGAGGCAGTTAGGGTAAGATATAAACAGCTATTGGAGGATAGATGGGCAAATGAGAGCATAGGCAATGGGGTCGAAGAGGTATGGGGTAGGATTAAAAATGTAGTGTTAGAGTGTTCAGCAGAAGTTTGTGGTTACAGGAAAGTGGGTGCAGGAGGGAAGAGGAGCGATTGGTGGAATGATGATGTAAAGAGAGTAGTAAGGGAGAAAAAGTTAGCATATGAGAAGTTTTTACAAAGTAGAAGTGATGCAAGGAGGGAAGAGTATATGGAGAAAAAGAGAGAGGTTAAGAGAGTGGTGAAGCAATGTAAAAAGAGAGCAAATGAGAGAGTGGGTGAGATGTTATCAACAAATTTTGTTGAAAATAAGAAAAAGTTTTGGAGTGAGATTAACAAGTTAAGAAAGCCTAGAGAACAAATGGATTTGTCAGTTAAAAATAGGAGAGGAGAGTTATTAAATGGAGAGTTAGAGGTATTGGGAAGATGGAGGAATATTTTGAGGAATTGTTAAATGTTGATGAAGATAGGGAAGCTGTGATTTCGTGTATAGGGCAAGGAGGAATAACATCTTGTAGGAGTGAGGAAGAGCCAGTTGTGAGTGTGGGGGAAGTTCGTGAGGCAGTAGGTAAAATGAAAGGGGGTAAGGCAGCCGGGATTGATGGGATAAAGATAGAAATGTTAAAAGCAGGTGGGGATATAGTTTTGGAGTGGTTGGTGCAATTATTTAATAAATGTATGGAAGAGGGTAAGGTACCTAGGGATTGGCAGAGAGCATGCATAGTTCCTTTGTATAAAGGCAAAGGGGATAAAAGAGAGTGCAAAAATTATAGGGGGATAAGTCTGTTGAGTGTACCTGGTAAAGTGTATGGTAGAGTTATAATTGAAAGAATTAAGAGTAAGACGGAGAATAGGATAGCAGATGAACAAGGAGGCTTTAGGAAAGGTAGGGGGTGTGTGGACCAGGTGTTTACAGTGAAACATATAAGTGAACAGTATTTAGATAAGGCTAAAGAGGTCTTTGTGGCATTTATGGATTTGGAAAAGGCGTATGACAGGGTGGATAGGGGGGCAATGTGGCAGATGTTGCAAGTGTATGGTGTAGGAGGTAGGTTACTGAAAGCAGTGAAGAGTTTTTACGAGGATAGTGAGGCTCAAGTTAGAGTATGTAGGAAAGAGGGAAATTTTTTCCCAGTAAAAGTAGGCCTTAGACAAGGATGTGTGATGTCACCGTGGTTGTTTAATATATTTATAGATGGGGTTGTAAGAGAAGTAAATGCGAGGGTCTTGGCAAGAGGCGTGGAGTTGAAAGATAAAGAATCACACACAAAGTGGGAGTTGTCACAGCTGCTCTTTGCTGATGACACTGTGCTCTTGGGAGATTCTGAAGAGAAGTTGCAGAGATTGGTGGATGAATTTGGTAGGGTGTGCAAAAGAAGAAAATTAAAGGTGAATACAGGAAAGAGTAAGGTTATGAGGATAACAAAAAGATTAGGTGATGAAAGATTGAATATCAGATTGGAGGGAGAGAGTATGGAGGAGGTGAACGTATTCAGATATTTGGGAGTGGACGTGTCAGCGGATGGGTCTATGAAAGATGAGGTGAATCATAGAATTGATGAGGGAAAAAGAGTGAGTGGTGCACTTAGGAGTCTGTGGAGACAAAGAACTTTGTCCTTGGAGGCAAAGAGGGGAATATATGAGAGTATAGTTTTACCAACGCTCTTATATGGGTGTGAAGCGTGGGTGATAAATGTTGCAGCGAGGAGAAGGCTGGAGGCAGTGGAGATGTCATGTCTGAGGGCAATGTGTGGTGTGAATATAATGCAGAGAATTCGTAGTTTGGAAGTTAGGAGGAGGTGCGGGATTACCAAAACTGTTGTCCAGAGGGCTGAGGAAGGGTTGTTGAGGTGGTTCGGACATGTAGAGAGAATGGAGCGAAACAGAATGACTTCAAGAGTGTATCAGTCTGTAGTGGAAGGAAGGCGGGGTAGGGGTCGGCCTAGGAAAGGTTGGAGGGAGGGGGTAAAGGAGGTTTTGTGTGCGAGGGGCTTGGACTTCCAGGAGGCATGCATGAGCGTGTTTGATAGGAGTGAATGGAGACAAATGGTTTTTAATACTTGACGTGCTGTTGGAGTGTGAGCAAAGTAACATTTATGAAGGGATTCAGGGAAACCGGCAGACCGGACTTGAGTCCTGGAGATGGGAAGTACAGTGCCTGCACTCTGAAGGAGGGGTGTTAATGTTGCAGTTTAAAAACTGTAGTGTAAAGCACCCTTCTGGCAAGACAGTGATGGAGTGAATGATGGTGAAAGTTTTTCTTTTTCGGGCCACCCTGCCTTGGTGGGAATCGGCCAGTGTGATAATAATAATAATAAACTTATAATATATATATATACATATATACATATATATATATATATATATATATATATATATATATATATATATATATATATATATATATATATATATATATACATATGAATATTGGCTTACCCTCAATAATTAAGGTTGTCAAGTACCTACTGGTTATACTATGAACAATACTATAACATATACAAATAAATGAGAATGAGACTATAAACTCAACTTTAGTGATGTCTTCTTATTTCCAGACTAAGATTTGTACCGACAAGTACACACAAATAACTGTGCTACAGAGTGACGAACAGTACATTCAATCTGACCCACGAAGAAGTACTACACCAACCACAAACCCACAAGGGCTGACAAGGCAGATTAAGTTAGCTGAACCAACAAATTAACCACCGGAGTAAGAGAGAACTCCAAGAGATCCTTAAGAGAGGGAATCAACCACCAGGAGGTAACTTAGAGAGGCCACGAGGTACCTGCTTGAGGCAAACCCAGCAACCCCAACACTGGGTGTGATCCAGTGTTGGGGTTGTTGGATCACGTGACTCACAGGAACCCCACTGATTCAAACAAGAGTTGAACCAATTAAAAAACTGAATATAGCCTACCTAATTTACACAAGCTAAGTTAGTCAATAATAATATAAACTAAGATATTTGCATTATAGCTATTAATGAAAATATCTAATATATGGAATTATTTGATAATAAAATATGTACATATTAAAAATACATTGTGTCCAGATCAGGGGCGCAACACCCTTCCTTCTTCACCACTCCATCTATTGTCCTTCCTTCTTCACCACTCCATCTATTGTCCTTCCTTCTTCACCACTCCATCTATTGTCCTTCCTTCTTCACCACTCCATCTATTGTCCTTCCTTCTTCACCACTCCATCTATTGTCCTTCCTTCTTCACCACTCCATCTATTGTCCTTCCTTCTTCACCACTCCATCTATTGTCCTTCCTTCTTCACCACTCCATCTATTGTCCTTCCTTCTACACCACTCCATCTATTGTCCTTCCTTCTTCACCACTCCATCTATTGTCCTTCCTTCTTCACCACTCCATCTATTATCCTTCCTTCTTCACCACTCCATCTATTGTCCTTCCTTCTACACCACTCCATCTATTGTCCTTCCTTCTTCACCACTCCATCTATTGTCCTTAATGCTTCACCACTCCATCTATTGTCCTTCCTTCTTCACCACTCCATCTATTGTCCTTCCTTCTTCACCCCTCCATCTATTGTCCTTCCTTCTTCACCCCTCCATCTATTGTCCTTCCTTCTTCACCCCTCCATCTATTGTCCTTCCTTCTTCGCCACTCCATCTATTGTCCTTCCTTCTTCACCCCTCCATCTATTGTCCTTCCTTCTTCACCACTCCATCTATTGTCCTTCCTTCTTCACCACTCCATCTATTGTCCTTCCTTCTTCACCACTCCATCTATTGTCCTTCCTTCTTCACCACTCCATCTATTGTCCTTCCTTCTTCACCACTCCATCTATTGTCCTTCCTTTTCACCACTCCATCTATTGTCCTTCCTTCTTCACCACTCCATCTATTGTCCTTCCTTCTTCACCACTCCATCTATTGTCCTTCCTTCTTCACCACTCCATCTATTGTCCTTCCTTCTTCACCACTCCATCTATTGTCCTTCCTTCTTCACCCCTCCATCTATTGTCCTTCCTTCTACACCACTCCATCTATTGTCCTTCCTTCTTCACCACTCCATCTATTGTCCTTCCTTCTTCACCACTCCATCTATTGTCCTTCCTTCTTCACCACTCCATCTATTGTCCTTCCTTCTTCACCACTCCATCTATTGTCCTTCCTTCTTCACTCCATCTATTGTCCTTCCTTCTTCACCACTCCATCTATTGTCCTTCCTTCTTCACGACTCCATCTATTGTCCTTCCTTCTTCACCACTCCATCTATTGTCCTTCCTTCTTCACGACTCCATCTATTGTCCTTCCTTCTTCACCACTCCATCTATTGTCCTTCCTTCTTCACCACTCCATCTATTGTCCTTCCTTCTTCACCACTCCATCTATTGTCCTTCCTTCTTCACCACTCCATCTATTGTCCTTCCTTCTTCACCACTCCATCTATTGTCCTTCCTTCTACGACACTCCATCTATTGTCCTTCCTTCTTCACCACTCCATCTATTGTCCTTCCGTCTTCACCACTCCATCTATTGTCCTTCCTTCTTCACCACTCCATCTATTGTCCTTCCTTCTTCACCACTCCATCTATTGTCCTTCCTTCTTCACCACACCATCTATTGTCCTTCCTTCTTCACCACTCCATCTATTGTCCTTCCTTCTTCACCACTCCATCTATTGTCCTTACTTCTTCACCACTCCATCTATTGTCCTTCTTTCTTCGCCACTCCATCTATTGTCCTTCCTTCTTCACCACTCCATCTATTGTCCTTCCTTCTTCACCACTCCATCTATTGTCCTTCCTTCTTCACCACTCCATCTATTGTCCTTCCTTCTTCACCACTCCATCTATTGTCCTTCCTTCTTCACCACTCCATCTATTGTCCTTCCTTCTTCACCACTCCATCTATTGTCCTTCCTTCTACACCACTCCATCTACTGTCCTTCCTTCTTCACCACTCCATCTATTGTCCTTCCTTCTTCACCACTCCATCTATTGTCCTTCCTTCTTCACCACTCCATCTATTGTCCTTCCTTCTTCACCACTCCATCTATTATCCTTCCTTCTTCACCCCTCCATCTATTGTCCTTCCTTCTTCGCCACTCCATCTATTGTCCTTCCTTCTTCACCCCTCCATCTATTGTCCTTCCTTCTTCACCACTCCATCTATTGTCCTTCCTTCTTCACCACTCCATCTATTGTCCTTCCTTCTTCACCACTCCATCTATTGTCCTTCCTTCTTCACCACTCCATCTATTGTCCTTCCTTCTTCACCACTCCATCTATTGTCCTTCCTTCTTCACCACTCCATCTATTGTCCTTCCTTCTTCACCCCTCCATCTATTGTCCTTCCTTCTTCGCCACTCCATCTATTGTCCTTCCTTCTTCACCACTCCATCTATTGTCCTTCCTTCTTCGCCACTCCATCTATTGTCCTTCCTTTTTCGCCACTCCGTCTATTGTCCTTCCTTCTTCACCACTCCATCTATTATCCTTCCTTCTTCACCACTCCATCTATTGTCCTTCCTTCTACACCACTCCATCTATTGTCCTTCCTTCTTCACCACTCCATCTATTGTCCTTCCTTCTTCACCACTCCATCTATTGTCCTTCCTTCTTCACCACTCCATCTATTGTCCTTCCTTCTTCACCACTCCATCTATTGTCCTTCCTTCTTCACCACTCCATCTATTGTCCTTCCTTCTTCACTACTCCATCTATTGTCCTTCCTTCTTCACCACTCCATCTATTGTCCTTCCTTCTTCACCACTCCATCTATTGTCCTTCCTTCTTCACCCCTCCATCTATTGTCCTTCCTTCTTCACCACTCCATCTATTGTCCTTCCTTCTTCACCACTCCATCTATTGTCCTTCCTTCTTCACCACTCCATCTATTGTCCTTCCTTCTTCACCACTCCATCTATTGTCCTTCCTTCTTCACCACTCCATCTATTGTCCTTCCTTCTTCACCACTCAATCTATTGTCCTTCCTTCTTCACCACTCCATCTATTGTCCTTCCTTCTACACCACTCCATCTATTGTCCTTCCTTCTTCACCACTCCATCTATTGTCCTTCCTTCTTCACCACTCCATCTATTGTCCTTCCTTCTTCACTCCATCTATTGTCCTTCCTTCTTCACCACTCCATCTATTGTCCTTCCTTCTTCACCACTCCATCTATTGTCCTTCCTTCTTCACTCCATCTATTGTCCTTCCTTCTTCACCACTCCATCTATTGTCCTTCCTTCTTCACTCCATCTATTGTCCTTCCTTCTTCGCCACTCCATCTATTCTCCTTCCTTCTTCACCACTCCATCTATTGTCCTTCCTTCTACACCACTCCATCTATTGTCCTTCCTTCTTCACCACTCCATCTATTGTCCTTCCTTCTTCACCACTCCATCTATTGTCCTTCCTTCTTCACTCCATCTATTGTCCTTCCTTCTTCACCACTCCATCTATTGTCCTTCCTTCTTCACCACTCCATCTATTGTCCTTCCTTCTTCACTCCATCTATTGTCCTTCCTTCTTCACCACTCCATCTATTGTCCTTCTTTCTTCACTCCATCTATTGTCCTTCCTTCTTCGCCACTCCATCTATTCTCCTTCCTTCTTCACCACTCCATCTATTGTCCTTCCTTCTTCACCACTCCATCTATTGTCCTTCCTTCTTCACCACTCCATCTATTGTCCTTCCTTCTTCACCACTCCATCTATTGTCCTTCCTTCTACACCACTCCATCTATTGTCCTTCCTTCTTCACCACTCCATCTATTGTCCTTCCTTCTTCACCACTCCATCTATTGTCCTTCCTTCTTCACCACTCCATCTATTGTCCTTCCTTCTTCACCACTCCATCTATTGTCCTTCCTTCTTCACCACTCCATCTATTGTCCTTCCTTCTTCACCACTCCATCTATTGTCCTTCCTTCTTCGCCACTCCATCTATTGTCCTTCCTTCTTGACCACTCCATCTATTGTCCTTCCTTCTTCACCACTCCATCTATTGTCCTTCCTTCTTCAACACTCCATCTATTGTCCTTCCTTCTTCACCACTCCATCTATTGTCTTTCCTTCTTCACCACTCCATCTATTGTCCTTCCTTCTTCACCACTCCATCTAATGTCCTTCCTTCTTCACCACGCCATCTATTGTCCTTCCTTCTTCACCACTCCATCTATTGTCCTTCCTTCTTCACCACTCCATCTAATGTCCTTCCTTCTTCACCACTCCATCTATTGTCCTTCCTTCTACACCACTCCATCTATTGTCCTTCCTTCTACACCACTCCATCTATTGTCCTTCCTTCTTCACCACTCCATCTATTGTCCTTCCTTCTTCACCACTCCATCTATTGTCCTTCCTTCTTCACCACTCCATCTATTGTCCTTCCTTCTTCACCACTCCATCTATTGTCCTTCCTTCTTCACCACTCCATCTATTGTCCTTCCTTCTACACCACTCCATCTATTGTCCTTCCTTCTTCACCACTCCATCTATTGTCCTTCCTTCTTCACCACTCCATCTATTGTCCTTCCTTCTACACCACTCCATCTATTGTCCTTCCTTCTACACCACTCCATCTATTGTCCTTCCTTCTTCACCACTCCATCTATTGTCCTTCCTTCTTCACCACTCAATCTATTGTCCTTCTTTCTTCACCACTCCATCTATTGTCCTTCCTTCTTCACCACTCCATCTATTGTCCTTCCTTCTTCACCACTCCATCTATTGTCCTTCCTTCTTCACCACTCCGTCTATTGTCCTTCCTTCTTCACCACTCCATCTATTGTCCTTCCTTCTTCACCACTCCATCTATTGTCCTTCCTTCTTCACCACTCCATCTATTGTCCTTCCTTCTTCACCACTCCATCTATTGTACTTCCTTCTTCACCACTCCATCTATTGTCCTTCCTTGTTCACCACTCCATCTATTGTCCTTCCTTCTTCACCACTCCATCTATTGTCCTTCCTTCTTCACCACTCCATCTATTGTCCTTCCTTCTTCACCACTCCATCTATTGTCCTTCCTTCTACACCACTCCATCTATTGTCCTTCCTTCTTCACCACTCCGTCTATTGTCCTTCCTTCTTCACCACTCCATCTATTGTCCTTCCTTCTTCACCACTCCATCTATTATCCTCCCTTCTTCACCACTCCATCTATTATCCTTCCTTCTTCACCACTCCATCTATTGTCCTTCCTTCTTCACCACTCCATCTATTGTCCTTCCTTCTTCACCACTCCATCTATTGTCCTTCCTTCTTCACCACTCCATCTATTGTCCTTCCTTCTACACCACTCCATCTATTGTCCTTCCTTCTTCACCACTCCGTCTATTGTCCTTCCTTCTTCACCACTCCATCTATTGTCCTTCCTTCTTCACCACTCCATCTATTGTCCTTCCTTCTTCACCACTCCATCTATTGTCCTTCCTTCTTCACCACTCCATCTATTGTCCTTCCTTCTTCACCACTCCATCTATTGTCCTTCCTTCTTCACCACTCCATCTATTGTCCTTCCTTCTTCACCACTCCATCTATTGTCCTTCCTTCTTCACCACTCCATCTATTGTCCTTCCTTCTTCACCACTCCATCTATTGTCCTTCCTTCTTCACCACTCCATCTATTGTCCTTCCTTCTTCACCACTCCATCTATTGTCCTTCCTTCTTCACCACTCCATCTATTGTCCTTCCTTCTTCACCACTCCATCTATTGTCCTTCCTTCTTCACCACTCCATCTATTGTCCTTCCCTCTTCACCACTCCATCTATTGTCCTTCCTTCTTCACCACTCCATCTATTGTCCTTCCTTCTACACCACTCCATCTATTGTCCTTCCTTCTTCACCACTCCATCTATTGTCCTTCCTTCTTCACCACTCCATCTATTGTCCTTCCTTCTTCACCACTCCATCTATTGTCCTTCCTTCTTCACCACTCCATCTATTATCCTTCGTTCTTCACCACTCCATCTATTGTCCTTCCTTCTACACCACTCCATCTATTGTCCTTCCTTCTTCACCGCTCCATCTATTGTCCTTCCTTCTTCACCACTCCATCTATTGTCCTTCCTTCTTCACCACTCCATCTATTGTCCTTCCCTCTTCACCACTCCATCTATTGTCCTTCCTTCTTCACCACTCCATCTATTGTCCTTCCTTCTTCACCACTCCATCTATTGTCCTTCCTTCTACACCACTCCATCTATTGTCCTTCCTTCTTCACCACTCCGTCTATTGTCCTTCCTTCTTCACCACTCCATCTATTGTCCTTCCTTCTTCACCACTCCATCTATTGTCCTTCCTTCTTCACCACTCCATCTATTGTCCTTCCTTCTTCACCACTCCATCTATTGTCCTTCCTTCTTCACCACTCCATCTATTGTCCTTCCTTCTTCACCACTCCATCTATTGTCCTTCCTTCTTCACCACTCCATCTATTGTCCTTCCTTCTTCACCACTCCATCTATTGTCCTTCCTTCTTCACCACTCCATCTATTGTCCTTCCTTCTTCACCACTCCATCTATTGTCCTTCCTTCTTCACCACTCCATCTATTGTCCTTCCTTCTTCACCACTCCATCTATTGTCCTTCCTTCTTCACCACTCCATCTATTGTCCTTCCTTCTTCACCACTCCATCTATTGTCCTTCCTTCTTCACCACTCCATCTATTGTCCTTCCTTCTTCACCTCTCCATCTATTGTCCTTCCTTCTTCACCACTCCATCTATTGTCCTTCCTTCTTCACCACTCCATCTATTGTCCTTCCTTCTTCACCACTCCATCTATTGTCCTTCCTTCTTCACCACTCCATCTATTGTCCTTCCTTCTTCACCACTCCATCTATTGTCCTTCCTTCTTCACCACTCCATCTATTGTCCTTCCTTCTTCACCACTCCATCTATTGTCCTTCCTTCTTCACCACTCCATCTAATGTTCTTAATTCTACACCACTCCATCTATTGTCCTTCCTTCTTCACCACTCCATCTATTGTCCTTCCTTCTTCACCACTCCATCTATTGTCCTTCCTTCTTCACCACTCCATCTATTGTCCTTCCTTCTTCACCACTCCATCTATTGTCCTTCCCTCTTCACCACTCCATCTATTGTCCTTCCTTCTTCACCACTCCATCTATTGTCCTTCCTTCTACACCACTCCATCTATTGTCCTTCCTTCTTCACCACTCCATCTATTGTCCTTACTTCTTCACCACTCCATCTATTGTCCTTCCTTCTTCACCACTCCATCTATTGTCCTTCCTTCTTCACCACTCCATCTATTATCCTTCGTTCTTCACCACTCCATCTATTGTCCTTCCTTCTACACCACTCCATCTATTGTCCTTCCTTCTTCACCGCTCCATCTATTGTCCTTCCTTCTTCACCACTCCATCTATTGTCCTTCCTTCTACACCACTCCATCTATTGTCCTTCCTTCTTCACCACTCCAATTATTATCCTTCCTTCTTGACCACTCCATCTATTGTCCTTCCTTCTTCACCACTCCATCTATTGTCCTTCCTTCTTCACCACTCCATCTATTGTCCTTCCTTCTTCACCACTCCATCTATTGTCCTTCCTTCTTCACCACTCCATCTATTGTCCTTCCTTCTTCACCACTCCATCTATTGTCCTTCCTTCTTCACCACTCCATCTATTGTCCTTCCTTCTTCACCACTCCATCTATTGTCCTTCCTTCTTCACCACTCCATCTATTGTCCTTCCTTCTTCACCACTCCATCTATTGTCCTTCCTTCTTAACCACTCCATCTATTGTCCTTCCTTCTTCACCACTCCATCTATTGTCCTTCCTTCTACACCACTCCATCTATTGTCCTTCCTTCTTCACCACTCCATCTATTGTCCTTCCTTCTTCACCACTCCATCTATTGTCCTTCCTTCTTCACAACTCCATCTATTGACCTTCCTTCTTCACCACTCCATCAATTATCCTTCCTTCTTCACCACTCCATCTATTGTCCTTCCTTCTTCACCACTCCATCTATTGTCCTTCCTTCTTCACCACTCCATCTATTGTCCTTCCTTCTTCACCACTCCATCTATTGTCCTTCCTTCTACACCAATTCATCTATTGTCCTTCCTTCTTCACCACTCCATCTATTGTCCTTCCTTCTTCACCACTCCATCTATTGTCCTTCCTTCGTCACCACTCCATCTATTGTCCTTCCTTCTACACCACTCCATCTATTGTCCTTCCTTCTACACCACTCCATCTATTGTCCTTCCCTCTACACCACTCCATCTATTGTTCTTCCTTCTACACCACTCCATCTATTGTCCTTCCTTCTTCACCACTCCATCTATTGTCCTTTCTTCTTCACCACTCCATCTATTGTCCTTCCTTCTTCACCACTCCATCTATTGTCCTTCCTTCTACACCACTCCATCTATTGTCCTTCCTTCTTCACCACTCCATCTATTGTCCTTCCTTCTACACCACTCCAGCTATTGTCCTTCCTTCTACACCACTCCATCTATTGTCCTTCCTTCTTCACCACTCCATCTATTGTCCTTCCTTCTTCACCACTCCATCTATTGTCCTTCCTTCTTCACCACTCCATCTATTGTCCTTCCTTCTTCACCACTCCATCTATTGTCCTTCCTTCTTCACCTCTCCATCTATTGTCCTTCCTTCTACACCACTCCATCTATTGTTCTTCCTTCTACACCACTCCATCTATTGTCCTTCCTTCTTCTCCACTCCATCTATTGTCCTTCCTTCTTCACCACTCCATCTATTATCCTTCCTTCTTCACAACTCCATCTATTATCCTTCCTTCTTCACCACTCCATCTATTATCCTTCCTTCTTCGCCACTCCATCTATTGTCCTTCCTTCTTCACCACTCCATCTATTGTCCTTCCTTCTTCACCACTCCATCTATTGTCCTTCCTTCTTCACCACTCCATCTATTGTCCTTCCTTCTTCACCACTCCATCTATTGTCCTTCCTTCTACACCACTCCATCTATTGTCCTTCCTTCTTCACCACTCCATCTATTGTCCTTCCTTCTTCACCACTCCATCTATTGTCCTTCCTTCTACACCACTCCATCTATTGTCCTTCCTTCTACACCACTCCATCTATTGTCCTTCCTTCTACACCACTCCATCTATTGTCCTTCATTCTACACCACTCCATCTATTGTCCTTCCTTCTACACCACTCCATCTATTGTCCTTCCTTCTACACCACTCCATCTATTGTCCTTCCTTCTACACCACTCCATCTATTGTCCTTCATTCTACACCACTCCATCTATTGTCCTTCCTTCTTCACCACTCCATCTATTGTCCTTCCTTCTACACCACTCCATCTATTGTCCTTCCTTCTACACCACTCCATCTATTGTCCTTCATTCTACACCACTCCATCTATTGTCCTTCCTTCTTCACCACTCCATCTATTGTCCTTCCTTCTACACCACTCCATCTATTGTCCTTCATTCTACACCACTCCATCTATTGTCCTTCCTTCTTCACCACTCCATCTATTGTCCTTCCTTCTACACCACTCCATCTACTGTCCTTCATTCTACACCACTCCATCTATTGTCCTTCATTCTGCACCACTCCATCTATTGTCCTTCATTCTACTCCACTCCATCTATTGTCCTTCATTCTACACCACTCTATCTATTGTCCTTCCTTCTACACCACTCCATCTATTGTCCTTCCTTCTACACCACTCCATCTATTGTCCTTCCTTCTTCACCACTCCATCTATTATCCTTCATTCTACACCACTCCATCTATTGTCCTTCCTTCTACACCACTCCATCTATTGTCCTTCCTTCTTCACCACTCCATCTATTGTCCTTCCTTCTTCACCACTCCATCTATTGTCCTTCCTTCTTCACCACTCCATCTATTGTCCTTCCTTCTACACCACTCCATCTATTGTCCTTCCTTCTTCACCACTCCATCTATTGTCCTTCCTTCTTCACCACTCCATCTATTGTCCTTCCTTCTTCACCACTCCATCTATTGTCCTTCTTTCTACACCACTCCATCTATTGTCCTTCCTTCTACACCACTCCATCTATTGTCCTTCCTTCTACTCCACTCCATCTATTGTCCTTCCCTCTACACCACTCCATCTATTGTCCTTCATTCTACACCACTCCATCTATTGTCCTTCCTTCTTCACCACTCCATCTATTGTCCTTCCTTCTTCACCACTCCATCTATTGTCCTTCCTTCTTCACAACTCCATCTATTATCCTTCCTTCTTCACCACTCCATCTATTATCCTTCCTTCTTCGCCACTCCATCTATTGTCCTTCCTTCTTCACCACTCCATCTATTGTCCTTCCTTCTTCACCACTCCATCTGTTGTCCTTCCTTCTACACCACTCCATCTATTGTCCTTCCTTCTTCACCCCTCCATCTATTGTCCTTCCTTCTTCAACACTCCATCTATTGTCCTTCCTTCTAAACCACTCCATCTATTGTCCTTCCTTCTACACCACTCCATCTATTGTCCTTCCTTCTTCACCACTCCATCTATTGTCCTTCCTTCTAAACCACTCCATCTATTGTCCTTCCTTCTACACCACTCCATCTATTGTCCTTCCTTCTTCACCCCTCCATCTATTGTCCTTCCTTCTTCAACACTCCATCTATTGTCCTTCCTTCTAAACCACTCCATCTATTGTCCTTCCTTCTACACCACTCCATCTATTGTCCTTCCTTCTACACCACTCCATCTATTGTCCTTCCTTCTTCACCCCTCCATCTATTGTCCTTCCTTCTTCACCACTCCATCTATTGTCCTTCCTTCTACACCACTCCATCTATTGTCCTTCATTCTACACCACTCCATCTATTGTCCTTCCTTCTTCACCACTCCATCTTTTGTCCTTCATTCTGCACCACTCCATCTATTGTCCTTCATTCTACACCACTCCATCTATTGTCCTTCCTTCTTCACCACTCCATCTATTGTCCTTCCTTCTTCACCACTCCATCTATTGTCCTTCATTCTGCACCACTCCACCTATTGTCCTTCCTTCTTCACCACTCCATCTATTGTCCTTCATTCTACACCACTCCATCTATTGTCCTTCCTTCTTCACCACTCCATCTATTGTCCTTCATTCTGCACCACTCCATCTATTGTCCTTCCTTCTTCACCACTCCATCTATTGTCCTTCATTCTACACCACTCCATCTATTGTCCTTCCTTCTTCACCACTCCATCTATTGTCCTTCATTCTGCACCACTCCACCTATTGTCCTTCCTTCTTCACCACTCCATCTATTGGCTTTCATTCTGCACCACTCCACCTATTGTCCTTCCTTCTTCACCACTCCATCTATTGTCCTTCATTCTACACCACTCCATCTATTGTCCTTCATTCTACACCACTCCATCTATTGGCTTTCATTCTGCACCACTCCATCTATTGTCCTTCCTTCTTCACCACTCCATCTATTGTCCTTCATTCTACACCACTCCATCTATTGTCCTTCCTTCTACACCACTCCATCTATTGGCTTTCATTCTGCACCACTCCATCTATTGTCCTTCATTCTACACCACTCCATCTATTGTCCTTCCTTCTACACCACTCCATCTATTGTCCTTCCTTCTACACCACTCCATCTATTGGCTTTCATTCTGCACCACTCCATCTATTGTCCTTCCTTCTTCACCACTCCATCTATTGTCCTTCATTCTACACCACTCCATCTATTGTCCTTCATTCTACACCACTCCATCTATTGTCCTTCATTCTACACCACTCCATCTATTGTCCTTCCTTCTACACCACTCCATCTATTGTCCTTCATTCTACACCACTCCATCTATTGTCCTTCATTCTGCACCACTCCATCTATTGTCCTTCATTCTACACCACTCCATCTATTGTCCTTCATTCTACACCACTCCATCTATTGTCCTTCATTCTGCACCACTCCATCTATTGTCCTTCATTCTACACCACTCCATCTATTGTCCTTCCTTCTGCACCACTCCATCTATTGTCCTTCATTGTTCACCACTCCATCTATTGTCCTTCATTCTGCACCACTCCATCTATTGTCCTTCATTCTACACCACTCCATCTATTGTCCTTCATTGTTCACCACTCCATCTATTGTCCTTCATTGTTCACCACTCCATCTATTGTCCTTCATTCTACACCACTCGTGTCTACTTCCGAAAACTGTAAATGCAATCCCACACTCCGTACTTCCACCCAGACTGTAAACAGACGGGGTTTTAGGCGCCCTTATCAAACACAAACAATAAATATAAAACAGGAACGTACACCGGTAAGCTGTCCTAATATACAATACAGTTAGAAATAGAAATACAAATAGCTAAATATTCACTTTAAGGAGGTTATTCGTAGAATATTCAAGGGGTTGCTAGTAGAACTATAGTAAATCAACCATTCAAATCACATTATGAAGCTCTGTGTAGTCTGCAGTCAATCAAACAAACGGGCTTCCACATGGATTACTTGACATTTTTGTGAAAATTGGTGTGAGGCCCCTTGTGCAGATATCCAAGAACTATCTACAAGCAGTATTAAATCAGCTAAGTGTTTTTGGGTATGCCCAAATGAGATCAATCTGTGGATTACAATCACATTGGTATTAAAAGAGGATAACATCAAAGCAGCTTTCATAGAAAACCTGGAAGCATTCTATAACAGATGGGAAAATAAAAAGTCTGGGCTGGATGGTATCGCCTTTGGTGCTGGCCATGTAGTTAGAAACTGTAAGGCTGGAGGTGCTGTCCTGGGTGACAGTAATGGTGAAGCTGGAGGTGCTGTCCTGGGAGACAGTAATGGTGAGGATGGAGGTGCTGTCCTGGGAGACAGTAATGGTGAGGATGGAGGTGCTGTCCTGGGAGACAGTAATGGTGAGGATGGAGGTGCTGTCCTGGGAGACAGTAATGGTGAGGATGGAGGTGCTGTCCTGGGAGACAGTAATGGTGAGGATGGAGGTGCTGTCCTGGGAGACAGTAATGGTGAGGATGGAGGTGCTGTCCTGGGAGACAGTAATGGTGAGGATGGAGGTGCTGTCCAGGTAGTCAGTAAAAGTACGTAGGAGGGAATGCATATAAATGACCTTGAGGGAGACAGGAGCTGTAGTGAGGAAACTAGTGTAGTCAAAGACAAGATAAAACCAATATTACAAACTAGTAATACCACAGGAGATAGCAAACAAGGGGACTCCACTAGCAATAGTGAGGATATTTTACTAGAAACAACTGGTGAGAGCTCCATTGTCAGTACTAGTGAGGATAGGAAAGAGACAGGGAAACATGCACCAACAGGGAATACAGTCACAGAAACCCAAGGCAAACGGAAACCAAGACTGTGCACATACTATGCACTTGGTATCTGCAGACATGGGAAATCTGGAAAAACAGATGGGACGTGCAACTATGACCACCCTAGAAAATGCCGTGCCCATATGACAACAGGAAAATGCAAACTCCCTTCCTGTAAGCTTTTTCACCCTGAACTGTGTACCTCTTCAGTACAGGAAAGACTGTGCTATAACTTAAATTACCAGGCACACCATCTAAAGGGGACAAAAAGATACAAAACATCCAGGCCATGGGAAAACCTGGGTAGCCACAGCCACTCAAGAGGGAGAGGTTTTTTAGTGCCAGGAAGAAAAAAAAAACTGGCAGGAAATGGCGGAAATCGTACACCAAATCCAGTCATTTCTGGAGTGGAACCACAGTCGATGGCCTCCACTCCAAACCAACAGATGCAGACACTAGTGCCGGAAAAAAAAGTCCCCCCCCAGTACCACCAGTCCGATAACATTCTTCTTTGCAAATATACAAGGTCTAAAGCCAGCTACGAACAACAAAATACTTTTCATCCGTGGACTGCTTGCAGAGGCAAATGCAATGTTTGCGGCTTTCACAGAGACCCACATAAAGGATTACTTGGACAATGAAATATGGATCCCAGGTTACAACCTATACAGATGCGACAGAGTTAACAGGAAAAAGGAGGGGGTTGGCCTGTATATCGCAGAGTCACTTGTTTGCACAGAACTGCTTAATGCCTCAAATGATGTAGTGAAAGTTTTAGCAGTAAAGATCGAGAACCAAAACCTAGTCATTGTGGTAGTCTACAAGCCTCCGGATGCAACGTCCCAGCAATTCCAGGAACAGCTGTCAGAAATTGACCACTCTCTGGGAAATCTGCCAGCTCCTGCCCCCAACATCTTGCTCCTGGGAAATTTCAACTTGAGGCACCTAAAATGGAGGAATATAGCAAAAATGATGTTGCAGTGATAACACCAGGAGGCAGCTCTGACGAGAACTCACACAAATACGAACTTTTAAATCTCTGCACAAAATTCAACTTAAACCAGCAGATAATAGAGCCTACTAGACTGGAGAATACACTAGACCTCATCTTCACTAACAATGATGATCTGATACGAAATGTCACCATATCAAAAAGAATATACTCAGATCACAGCATAATCGAGGTTCAGACATGTATGCGCGGAGCCCCAGATCGACAAAATGAGATTAGTCACGAGGGAGCCTTCACCAAATTCAACTTCAACAACAAGAACATAAAGTGGGACCAGGTAAATCAAGTCCTAAACGATATAAGCTGGGAAGATAGACTAAGCATCACAGACCCCAACTTATGCCTAGAACAGATTAACTCGGTGGTACTCGATGTATGCTCAAGGCTTATTCCTTTAAGAAAAAGGAGGAGATGTAAATTAGAAAGAGACAGGCGCTCCCTTTACAGGCGACGGAAAAGAATAACAGAGCGGCTAAAAGAGGCCAATATATCTGAAATGCGTAGGGAGTCACTGGTCAGAGAAATAGCAAACATCGAACTTAAGCTAAAGGAATCTTATAGGAGTCAGGAATCGCGGGAAGAACTAAAACCCATAAATGAAATCGAAAGAAACCCAAAGTATTTCTTTTCTTATGCCAAATCAAAGTCGAGAACATCATCCAGTATTGGGCCCTTACTTAAGCAAGATGGGTCCTACACAGATGACTGCAAGGAAATGAATGAGCTACTTAAGTCCCAGTGTGACTCAGTTTTTAGCAAGCCGTTAACCAGACTGAGAGTCGAAGATCAAAATGACTTTTTTATGAGAGAGTCACCGAATTTGGTTGACACAAGCCTATCTGATATTATCCTGACACCAAATGACTTCGAACAGGCGATAAATGACATGCCCATGCACTCTGCCCCATGGCCAGACTCATGGAACTCCGTGTTCATCAAGAAATGCAAGAAGCCCCTATAATGAGCTTTTACCATCCTATGGAGAGGAAGCATGGACACGGGGGTCGTCCCACAGTTACTAAAAACAACAGACATAACCCCACTCCACAAAGGGGGCAGTAAAGCAATAGCAAAGAACTACAGACCGATAGCACTAACATCCCATATCATAAAAACCTTTGAAAGGGTCCTAAGAAGCAAGATCGCCACCCATCTAGATACCCATCAATTACACAACCCAGGGCAACAAGGGTTTAGAGCAGGTCGCTTCTGTCTGTCTCAGCAGATGTAATATATACAGACGTTGCAAAAGCCTTCGACAAGTATGACCATGGCGTAGTAGTGCACAAAATGCGTGCTAAAGGAATAACAGGAAAAGTTGGTAGATGGATCTATAATTTCCTCACAAACAGAGCACAAAGAGTAGTAGTCAAAAGAGTAAAGTCTGAGGCAGCTACGGTGAAAAGCTCTGTTCAACAAGGCACAGTATTCGCTCCCATCTTGTTTCTCATCCTCATATCTGACATAGACAAGGATGTCAGCCACAGAACCGTGTCTTCCTTTGCAGATGACACCCGAATCTGCATGACAGTGTCTTCCATTGCAGACACTGCAAGGCTCCAGGCGGACATCAACCAAATCTTTCAGTGGGCTGCAGAAAACAATATGAAGTTCAACGATGAGAAATTTCAATTACTCCGATATGGTAAGCATGAGGAAATTAAAACTTCATCAGAGTACAAAACAAATTCCTTCCACAAAATAGAGCAAAAAACCAACGTGATCATGTCGGAGGATCTCACCTTCAAGGACCATAACATTGTATCAATCGCATCTGCTAGAAAAATGACAGGATGGATAATGAGAACCTTCAAAATTATGAATGCCTAGCCCATGATGACACTCTTCAGGTCGTTTGTTCTATTTAGGCTAGAATATTGCTGCATTCTAACAGCACCTTTGAAGGCAGGTGAAATTGCTGACCTATAAAATGCTCAGAGAACCTTCACGGCGCGCATAACGGAGATAAAACATCTCAATTACTGGGAGCGCTTGAAGTTCCTGAACCTGTACTCCCTGGAATGCAGGCGGGAGAGATACATGATTATATACACCTGGAAAATCCTAGAGGGACTAGTACCGAACTTGCACACGAAAATCACTCAAAACGAAAGCAAAAGACTCGGCAGACGATGCAACATCCCCCCAATGAAAAGCATGGGTGTCACTAGCACGTTAAGAGACAATACAATAAGTGTCAGGGGCCCGAGACTGTTCAACTGCCTCCCAGCATACATAAGGGGGATTACCAATAGACCCCTGGCAGTCTTCAAGCTGGCACTGGACAAGCACCTAAAGTCGGTACCTGACCAGCCGGACTGTGGCTCGTACGTTGGATTGCGTGCAGCCAGCAGCAACAGTCTGGTTGATCAGGCTCTGATCCACCAGGAGGCCTGGTCACAGACCGGGCCGCGGGGGCGTTGACCCCCGGAACTCTTTCCAGGTAAACTCCCACACTTCACTCTAAACTCCATTCTCTCGCTGCCTTCCAAATGTCATATTTCAGTTGCTGCACAAGTTTTCACTCAAACACTGTTTCACTCTACATAGAGCGAAACGTTGTCCTTATAAGAGCTTGCTTTAAAACTTGTTTCTCTTTTTTATCGTTACCAGGACTTTTCGTGTTCTCACCAACACACTACACCAGTGTTGTGTTCTCACCAACACACTACACCAGTGTTGTGTTCTCACTAACACACTACATCAGTGTTGTGTTCTCACTAACACACTACACCAGTGTTGTGTTCTCACTAACACACTACACCAGTGTTGTGTTCTCACTAACACACTACATCAGTGTTGTGTTCTCACTAACACACTACACCAGTGTTGTGTTCTCACTAACACACTACACCAGTGTTGTGTTCTCACTAACACACTACATCAGTGTTGTGTTCTCACTAACACACTACACCAGTGTTGTGTTCTCACTAACACACTACATCAGTGTTGTGTTCTCACTAACACACTACACCAGTGTTGTGTTCTCACTAACACACTACACCAGTGTTGTGTTCTCACTAACACACTACACCAGTGTTGTGTTCTCACTAACACACTACACCAGTGTTGTGTTCTCACCAACACACACTACACCAGTGTTGTGTTCTCACTAACACACTACACCAGTATTGTTCTCACTAACACACTACACCAGTGTTGTGTTTTCACCAACACACACTACACCAGTGTTGTGTTCTCACTAACACACTACATCAGTGTTGTGTTCTCACTAACACACTACATCAGTGTTGTGTTCTCACTAACACACTACACCAATGTTGTGTTCTCACCAACACACTATACCAGTGTTGTGTTCTCACTAGCACACTACACCAGTGTTGTGTTCTCACCAACACACTACGCCAGAGTTGTGTTCTCACCAAGACACTACACCAGTGTTGTGTTCTCACCAACACACTACACCAGTGTTGTGTTCTCACCAACACCCTACACCAGTGTTGTGTTCTCACCAACACACTATACCAGTGTTGTTTTCTCACTAACACACTACACCAGTGTTGTGTTCTCACTAACACACTACACCAGTGTTGTGTTCTCACTAACACACTACACCAGTGTTCTGTTCTCACTAACATACTACATCAGTGTTGTGTTCTCACTAACACAGTACACCAGTGTTGTGTTCTCACTAACACACTACACCAGTGTTGTGTTCTCACCAACACACTACACCAGTGTTGTGTTCTCACTAACACACTACATCAGTGTTGTGTTCTCACTAACACACTACACCAGTGTTGTGTTCTCACCAACACACTACACCAGTGTTGTGTTCTCACTAACACCCTACACCAGTGTTGTGTTCTCACCAACACACTATACCAGTGTTGTTTTCTCACTAACACACTACACCAGTGTTGAGTTCTCACTAACACACTACAACAGTGTTGTGTTCTCACTAACACACTACATCAGTGTTGTGTTCTCACTAACACACTACACCAGTGTTGTGTTCTCACCAACACACTACGCCAGTGTTGTGTTCTCACCAACACAGTACACCAGTGTTGTGTTCTCACTAACACACTACACCAGTGTTGTGTTCTCACCAACACAGTACAGCAGTGTTGTGTTTTCACCAACACACTATACCAGTGTTGTTTTCTCACTAACACACTACACCAGTGTTGTGTTATCACCAACACACTACACCAGTGTTGTGTTCTCACTAACACACTACACCAGTGTTGTGTTATCTCCAACACACTACACCAGTGTTGTGTTCTCACTAACACACTACACCAGTGTTGTGATATCACCAACACACTACACCAGTGTTGTGTTCTCACAAGCACACTACACCAGTGTTGTGTTCTTGCTAACACACTATACCAGTGTTGTGTTCTCACCAACACACTACACCAGTGTTGTGTTCTCACCAACACACCACACCAGTGTTGTGTTCTCACCAACACACTACACCAGTGTTGTGTTCTCACCAACACACTGCACCAGTGTTGTGTTCTCACCAACACACTTCACCAGTGTTGTGTTCTCACCAACACCCTACAACAGTGTTGTGTTCTCACCAACACAGTACACCAGTGTTGTGTTCTCACTAACACACTACACCAGTGTTGTGTTCTCACTAACAAACTACGCCAGTGTTGTGTTCTCACCAACACACTACACCAGTCTTGTGTTCTCACTAACACACTACACCAGTGTTGTGTTCTCACTAACACACTACACCAGTGTTGTGTTCTCACTAACACACTACACCAGTGTTGTGTTCTCACCAACACACTACACCAGTGTTGTGTTCTCACCAACACACTACACCAGTGTTGTGTTTTCACCAACACACTACACCAGTGTTGTGTTCTCACTAACACACTACGCCAGAGTTGTGTTCTCACTAACACACTACACCAGTGTTTTGTTCTCACCAACACACTACAACAGTGTTGTGTTCTCACTAACACACTACACCAGTGTTGTGTTCTCACTAACACACTACACCAGTGTTGTGTTCTCACTAACACACTACACCAGTGTTGTGTTCTCACTAACACACTACACCAGTGTTGTGTTCTCACCAACACACTACATCAGTGTTGTGTTCTCACTAACACACTACACCAGTATTGTGTTCTCACCAACACACTACACCAGGGTTGTGTTCTCACCAACACACTACACCAGTGTTGTGTTCTCACTAACACACTACACCGGTATTGTGTTCTCACTAACACACTACACCAGTGTTGTGTTCTCACCAACACACTACACCAGTGCTGTGTTCTCACCAACACACTACACCAGTGTTGTGTTCTCACCAACACACTACACTAGTGTTGTGTTCTCACCAACACAGTACACCAGTGTTGTGTTCTCACCAACACACTTCACCAGTGTTGTGTTCTCACCAACACACTTCACCAGTATTGTGTTCTCACCAACACACTTCACCAGTGTTGTGTTCTCACCAACACACTACACCACGTTATGTTCTCACCAACACACTACACCAGTGTTGTGTTCTCACTAACACACTACACCAGTGTTATGTTCTCACCAACACACTACACCATGTTGTGTTCTCACTAACACCCTACACCAGTGTTGTGTTCTCACCAACACACTATACCAGTGTTGTTTTCTCACTAACACACTACACCAGTGTTGTGTTCTCACTAACACACTACAACAGTGTTGTGTTCTCACTAACACACTACATCAGTGTTGTGTTCTCACTAACACACTACACCAGTGTTGTGTTCTCACCAACACACTACGCCAGTGTTGTGTTCTCACCAACACAGTACACCAGTGTTGTGTTCTCACTAACACACTACACCAGTGTTGTGTTCTCACCAACACAGTACAGCAGTGTTGTGTTCTCACCAACACACTATACCAGTGTTGTTTTCTCACTAACACACTACACCAGTGTTGTGTTATCACCAACACACTACACCAGTGTTGTGTTCTCACTAACACACTACACCAGTGTTGTGTTATCTCCAACACACTACACCAGTGTTGTGTTCTCACTAACACACTACACCAGTGTTGTGATATCACCAACACACTACACCAGTGTTGTGTTCTCACAAGCACACTACACCAGTGTTGTGTTCTTGCTAACACACTACACCAGTGTTGTGTTCTCACCAACACACTACACCAGTGTTGTGTTCTCACCAACACACCACACCAGTGTTGTGTTCTCACCAACACACTACACCAGTGTTGTGTTCTCACCAACACACTGCACCAGTGTTGTGTTCTCACCAACACACTTCACCAGTGTTGTGTTCTCACCAACACCCTACAACAGTGTTGTGTTCTCACCAACACAGTACACCAGTGTTGTGTTCTCACTAACACACTACACCAGTGTTGTGTTCTCACTAACAAACTACGCCAGTGTTGTGTTCTCACCAACACACTACACCAGTCTTGTGTTCTCACTAACACACTACACCAGTGTTGTGTTCTCACTAACACACTACACCAGTGTTGTGTTCTCACTAACACACTACACCAGTGTTGTGTTCTCACCAACACACTACACCAGTGTTGTGTTCTCACCAACACACTACACCAGTGTTGTGTTTTCACCAACACACTACACCAGTGTTGTGTTCTCACTAACACACTACGCCAGAGTTGTGTTCTCACTAACACACTACACCAGTGTTTTGTTCTCACCAACACACTACAACAGTGTTGTGTTCTCACTAACACACTACACCAGTGTTGTGTTCTCACTAACACACTACACCAGTGTTGTGTTCTCACTAACACACTACACCAGTGTTGTGTTCTCACTAACACACTACACCAGTGTTGTGTTCTCACCAACACACTACATCAGTGTTGTGTTCTCACTAACACACTACACCAGTATTGTGTTCTCACCAACACACTACACCAGGGTTGTGTTCTCACCAACACACTACACCAGTGTTGTGTTCTCACTAACACACTACACCGGTATTGTGTTCTCACTAACACACTACACCAGTGTTGTGTTCTCACCAACACACTACACCAGTGCTGTGTTCTCACCAACACACTACACCAGTGTTGTGTTCTCACCAACACACTACACTAGTGTTGTGTTCTCACCAACACAGTACACCAGTGTTGTGTTCTCACCAACACACTTCACCAGTGTTGTGTTCTCACCAACACACTTCACCAGTATTGTGTTCTCACCAACACACTTCACCAGTGTTGTGTTCTCACCAACACACTACACCACGTTATGTTCTCACCAACACACTACACCAGTGTTGTGTTCTCACTAACACACTACACCAGTGTTATGTTCTCACCAACACACTACACCATGTTGTGTTCTCACCAACACACTGCACCAGTGTTGTGTTCTCACTAACACTCTACACCAGTGTTGTGTTCTCACCAACACACTACACCAGTGTTGTGATCTCACTAACACACTACACCAGTGTTGTGTTCTCACCAACACACTACACCATGTTGTGTTCTCACCAACACACTGCACCAGTGTTGTGTTCTCACTAACACACTACACCAGTGTTGTGTTCTCACCAACACACTGCACCAGTGTTGTGTTCTCACTAACACACTACACCAGTGTTGTGTTCTCACCAACACACTGCACCAGTGTTGTGTTCTCACCAACACACTACACCAGTGTTGTGTTCTCACTAACACACTACACCAGTGTTGTGTTCTCACCAACATACTACACCAGTGTTGTGTTCTCACCAACACACTACACCAGTGTTGTGTTCTCACAAACACACTACTTCAGTGTTGTGTTCTCACCAACACACTACACCAGTGTTGTGTTCTCACTAACACACTACACCAGTGTTGTGTTCTCACTAACACACTACACCAGTGTTGTGTTCTCACCAACACACTACACCAGTGCTGTGTTCTCACTAACACACTACACCAGTGTTGTGTTCTCACCAAGACACTACACCAGTGTTGTGTTCTCACTAACACACTACACCAGTGTTGTGTTCTCACTAACACACTACACCAGTGTTGTGTTCTCACTAACACACTACATCAGTGTTGTGTTCTCACCAACACACTACACCAGTGTTGTGTTCTCACTAACACACTACACCAGTGTTGTGTTCTCACCAACACACTACACCAGTGTTGTGTTCTCACTAACACACTACACCAGTGTTGTGTTCTCATCAACACACTACACCAGTGTTGTGTTGTCACTAACACACTACACCAGTGTTGTGTTCTCACCAACACACTACACCAGTGTTGTGTTCTCACTAACACACTGCACCAGTGTTGTGTTCTCACCAACACACTACACCAGTGTTGTGTTCTGAGTCCTGACCTACGTGTTTCTTTATGTTTTATTGTGTGCCCCAGAAAATGTTTATTATTATTATTATTATTATTATTATTATTATTATTATTATTATTATTATTATTGAAATACCACTACTACTAATAATAATATTAATTCAAATAATAATTTTAATTATTAAAAGAAGATACTATTACTACTTCTGTTACTACTACTACTATTACTACTACTACTACTACTACTACTACTAATAATAATAATAATAATAATATTAATAATAATAATAATAATAATAATAATAATAATAACAATAACAATAACAATAAGAAGAAGCAGAAGAAGAAGAAGAAGAAGAAGAAGAAGAAGAAGAAGAAGAAGAAGAAGAAGAAGAAGAAGAAGAAGAAGAAGACGAAGAAGAAGAAGAAGAAGAAGAAGAAGAAGAAGAAAGACAAGAACAATTACAGAAGAATTATTGAGTCGCAACATGAAAAAACTCGACCTATAATGCCCTGAGGTTTCTAATTCATTGTAACCAGCAATTACCTTGTCAGGAGCGGCCATTACACGTGTAATTTCAGTAGGGCTGTAATGGGAACATATTCTTATGTTAACAAGGTCCCTGTAATCACTGTCAGAACACACGATACTCTCTGCCAACTTTACTTCAATTTACTGTACTAAGGATAATTATTTTGTACTGATAAATCATAAATTGCTGTGGTGATGTTTGTATCTCTGTGTTGTTATTGTTGTAGAAGCTAAACCCGTAGGTGTCAAGCAGCGTCTGCAGAATGATAAGTGTGTAGGTTTGATTCGAGGATAGGGAAAGTAGTGTTACTTTCTTGGAACAAGAGCTCTTCATCTATGATATTGTGCCATTTCTAGAGAGGTTGGTTTATTGGGTTTAAAATTATCGACTTCACGAGTAGTTTGCTCTTGAGTTCATTACAAATTCTTCTGAGTTTATTATAGCAATGATCCAACAAACTGTGTTTCCATTCTGATGGAATGGCCTGATTAAAAGAGTATTTTTTGTTTCTCAATATTTTGAATGCTTCCTTCTCCTGTATTTTAGTTATTTCAATATGTTTCTGAAGAATAATTCTCATAAAATCATCAAAAGGACGATCTCTCATGTCAAGGAGTCTATTGGGTAAAAGAGACTTGGGCAGAACTTGTTCATTTAAACAATTTTTTAAAAAATTAAGTCGAATTTTTAACTTGTGGGACTTGATCAGTGCAGAAGAAAACTGTGAAACAAAAGATATATGATTAGGAAAGTTTATCGAGAACATTCTGAAGAGTCGTGTGGTACAAATAATGGACAAATAATTTTTAAAT
>NC_091336.1:5157594-5175094 GCF_038502225.1 Cherax quadricarinatus
TAAGTTTATGTGTATGTGTAAGTGTATGTGTGTGTGTGTGTGTATGTATATGTGTGTGTGTGTGCGAGTGTGTGCGCGTGTGCGTGTGTTTGTGCGTGTGTGTGCGCGTTTGGGTACGTGTGCGTGTGTGTGCGTGTGTGTGTGTGTGTGTGTGTGTGTGTGTATGTGTGTGTGTGTGTGTGTGTGTGTGTGTGTGTGTGTGTGTGTGTGTGTACTCACCTAATTGTACTCACCTAATTGTGGTTGCAGGGGTCGAGACTCAGCTCCTGGTCCCGCCTCTTCACTGATCGCTACTGGATCCTCTCTCTCTCTGCTTCCTGAGCTTTGTCATACCTCTTCTTAAAACTATGTATGGTTCCTGCCTCCACTACTTTACTTGCTAGGCTATTCCACTTGCTGAGAACTCTATGACTGAAGAAATACTTCCTAACGTCCCTGTGACTCGTCTGATTCTTCAGCTTCCAGTTGTGACCTCTTGTCCCTGTGTCCCCTCTCTGGAACATCCTATCTCTGTCCACCTTGTCTATTCCCCGCAGTATCTTGTATGTCGTTATCATGTCTCCCCTGACCCTTCTGTCCTCCAGTGTCGTCAGTCCGATTTCCCTTAACCTTTCCTCGTACGACATTCCCTTGAGCTCTGGGACTAGCCTTGTTGCAAACTTTTGTACTTTCTCTAACTTCTTGACGTGCTTGACCAGGTGTGGGTTCCAGACTGGTGCTGCATACTCCAGTATGGGCCTAACATACACAGTGTACAGTGTCTTGAACGATTCCTTATTAAGGTATCGGAACGCTATTCTCAGGTTTGCCAGGCGCCCGTATGCTGCAGCAGTTATTTGGTTGATGTGTGCCTCCGGTGATGTGCTCTGTGTTATGGTCACCCCAAGGTCTTTCTCCCTGAGTGAGGTCTGTAGTCTTTGTCCACCTAGCCTATACTCTGTCTGCGGTCTTCTTTGCCCCTCCCCAATCTTCATGACTTTGCATTTGGCTGGATTGAATTCGAGAAGCCAGTTGCTGGACCACATGTCCAGCCTGTCCAGGTCTCTTTGCAGTCCTGCCTCATCGTCGTCCGATTTAATTCTTCTCATCAACTTCAAGTCATCTGCGAACTGGGACACTTCAGAGTCTATTCCTTCCATCATGTCGTTCACATATATCAAAAATAGCACTGGTCCTAGAACTGACCCCTGTGGGACCCCGCTCGTAACAGGCGCCCACTGTGATACCTCTTCACGTACCATGACTCGTTGCTGCCTCCCTGTCAGGTATTCCCTTATCCATTGCAGTGCCCTCCCTTTTAGGTGCGCCTGATCCTCCAGCTTCTGCACTAATCTCTTGTGGGGAACTGTGTCAAAGGCCTTCGTGCAGTCTAGGAAAACGCAATCTACCCACCCCTCTCTCTCGTGTCTTACTTCTGTTACCTTGTCATAAAACTCCAGGAGGTTTGTGATACAAGATTTGCCTTCCATGAACCCATGCTGGTTTTCATTTATAATCTTGTTCCTTTCCAGGTGTTCGACCACTCTCCTCCTGATAATCTTCTCCATGACTTTGCACACAATACATGTCAGAGACACAGGTCTGTAGTTTAGTGCCTCGTTTCTGTTTCCTTTCTTAAATATGGGGACTACATTAGCTGTCTTCCATTTCTCAGGTAGTTGCCCAGTTTCAAGGGATGTGTTGAAGATTGTGGTTAGAGGCACGCACAGCATCTCTGCTCCTTCTCTAAGGACCCATGGGGAGATGTTGTCCGGTCCCATCGCCTTTGAGGTGTCAAGGTCACTTAAGAGCTTCTTCACCTCCTCCTCAGTTGTTCGTATGTCATCCAACACTTGTTGGTATATTCCCTCTTGATGTTCCCTTCTGTGCTGTCTTCCCACAGCCCTTCCTGTCTCTACTGTAAAAACTTCCTTAAATCTCCTGTTCAGCTCCTCACATACCTCCTGATCATTTCTTGTGAGTTCTCCACCTTCTGTCCTTAATCTGATCACCTGGTCTTTGACTGTTGTCTTCCTCCTGATGTGGCTATACAACAGTTTAGGGTCAGTCCTGATTCTCGATGCTATGTCATTTTCATACTGTCGCTGGGCCTCCCTCCTTACCTGTGCGTACTCATTCCTGGCTCTACGACTGATCTCCCTATTTTCGTGTGTTCTCTGCCTTCTGTACTTTTTCCATTCTCTATTGCATTTTGTTTTTGCCTCCTTACACCGTCGGGTAAACCAGGGGCTCGTTCTGGTCTTCCCGTTGTTACTGTTGCCCTTGGGAATAAACCTTTCCACTGCCTCCTTGCATTTTGTTGTTACATATTCCATCATTTCATTTACTGGCTTTCCTGCCAGTTCACTGTCCCACTGGACCTCCCGCAGGAAGTTCTTCAACCCTATGTAGTCCCCTCTTTTATAGTCAGGCTTTTCCCATTCAACTCCTGTTATTCTCTCCACTTGCAATTCTACTATGTATTCAAAGCACAGAACCACGTGGTCGCTAGCTCCTAGGGGACTCTCATACTTGATGTCCTCAATATCTGAGCTGCCCAGGGTGAACAAAAGGTCCAATCTTGCTGGTACATCCTCCCCTCTCACTCTGGTAGTGTCCTTAACATGTTGGTGCATGAGGTTTTCCAGCACCACGTCCAACATCCTGGCTCTCCATGTTTCGGGACCCCCATGTGGCTCCAGGTTTTCCCAGTCAATCTCCCTGTGGTTGAATTCCCCCATAACCAGCAACTTTGCTCTGCTGGAGTGAGCTCTTCTTGCCACCTCAGCAAGTGTGTCCACCATTGCTCTGTTGCTCTCTTCATATTCCTCTCTTGGCCTCCTGCAGTTCTGTGGTGGATTATACATCACTGCAATGACCACTTTGTGTTCCCCAGACTGAAGTGTACCTGCTATGTAGTCTCTTTCTCCCGTCTCATCTATTCCTTCCATTTTCTCGAATTTCTATCTGTTTTTTACGAGCAGAGCAACCCCACCTCCCCCCCTGCCCCTTCTATCTTTCCTCATGATCTGGTATCCTGGTGGGAAGATTGCATCTGTTATTGTCTCCATGAGTTTTGTTTCTGTAACTGCTATGATGTCTGGGGACTTCTCATTGATTCTTTCTTGCCATTCCTCATGTTTATTCGTTAATCCATCTGCATTTATGTACCAAACCTTCAACTTCTGTTCTAATACTGTAACTGTGGTGCGGGGGGTGGAAACAGAGGGATCGGTGTGTGATGGTTGGTTTGGATTGTTCAGTTGCCTTGGGGGTGTCGTGGCTGGAGTCCTTCTGCAGGTGTTTCTGGGGGGTGCGCTTGTCCTTCCATTTGATCCTGGATTATTCTGCTCTCCTTTTTCGTTTCCTCCCATTTCTCCTTTCGTTTTTGAACTCTCTCTTTCATTGTCTTCCTTTCGTCCTGTGTTCTGTCTCGCTCGAGGTACACACTCCGGATCTCCTGCTTGCCTCTCAGCCGTGCTTTCTCCTGCAGGATCATGGTTCGGGTTGATTCTGCCTTGAAAATTACTTTGAGAGGCCGATTCATTTTCTTTGTGAACCACCCAATTCTCTGAAAATTTGCCACCTGGGTCATGTCCCCCTCGCCTATCACCTTCATGATATCTTCAATCGCTTTTTTCTCCTCCTGCTTTCTTTCATCATAAGTTTTCCCTTTAGCTTCGTCTAGCCCATAGACAAACACGGATCTTTCCCTTTCCACCTCCCACTGTGACTCCCATTGCATCCTCTGATGTGTTTTAGTTCCTTCCCGTGGAGTGTTCCTTCCTTCAGTCCCTTCCCTAGTTATTGCCCCTATGCTTCTTGGTTTATCCTTCCTGCTCACCTGCTCCTGGCCCCCACAGGTATCTGGTAAGGTCCTTGCACATGTCCTAGTTCCTTCAATGTCTTCCAACCTCTCATTCTGTCCTAGTGTGCTCCGTGTCTTTGTTTTGGCCCCATGTGGGTTTGACAGGACCTCTGCATACAGTTTAGTTTCCATGCTTCCTTCAGACCTGTTGTCTGTGTTTGATGTAGCCATTGCCGATGCTACTTCTGTAATATCTTTGTCTCTGTGCTGTTTCAGATGTCTCAGCTCCTCTTCTAATCTCTCTATCTTGATTTCTGCTGCTGTGTCCTGTTGCTTCCACCTTCTGCATTCTGCTGCGTGTGTATGTGTGTGTGTGTGTGTGTGTGTGTGTGTGTGTGTGTGTGTGTGAGAGAGAGAGAGAGAGAGAGTTTCGCTTGGTGTGTATTAAGAAAGAAAACTGTGTTTTAATACTTAGCAAAAATTCTGGTATGAACGCTGGGACAAAAGCAGAGAAGTGCTCTCTCTCTCTCTCTCTCTCTCTCTCTCTCTCTCTCTCTCTCTCTCTCTCTCTCTCTCTCTCTCTCTCTCTCTCTCTCTCTCTCTGTCTGTCTTTCTCACTATGTCTTTGTCTCTGTCTGTCTGTCTGTCTGTATGTCTGTCTGTCTGTCTGTCTGTCTGTCTGTCTGTCTGTCTGTCTGTCTCTGTCTCTCTCTCTCTTCCTCATAAAGCACGAAATATGGAAATGGTTTTAAAAATGACTAATATACTAAGAAAGCTTCACGGGGATCAAAAACATCAAACAACAACGACAAAAAACACATTATGATTGCATGTTTACCATGTAAGCTTAATTTTAAGAGTCAATGTTTACCTCGCCAGACTGTAGCTGTGTCTGACTTATGACTGTAACTACAAACACTGAGGACTGGACAATACCAGTCACACTAGTGGACACTACCAATCATACTAGTGAACACCACCAATCATACTAGTGAACACCACCAGTCATACTAGTGGACACCACCAGTAACACCAGTGGACACCAACAGCCACACTAGTAAATACCACTAGTCACACTAGTGAACACCACCAGTCACACTAGTGGACACCACCAATCATACTAGTGGACACCACCAGTCATACTAGTGAACACCACCAATCATACTAGTGGGCACCACCAGTCACACTAGTGAACACCACCAATCATACTAGTGGACATCATTTGTTGAGAAATGGTTTACCAGCTAAGGTTAAAGATTAAATATAAAGGGTACTTAGCTGATAAAACAGCTATCGTCCACACAGCCGCCCCTGCAGACGAGGTCTTGAGAAGCTATCATATCCACTTCACAACGCGCTGTAATAGAGTATATTATGTTAACAATAATTTACCCCTAGGGGGTGTTATGTCAGCATATCTCATTCACTGGTTGCTGACGAACTCACTTGTGTGGACTGAAAAGTCCGCACATCACTGCCAACTAGTGATTAGTTGATTACAAGCTCCTTGCAATACAAGAACTGCACAGTCCCCAGTACTACAAGAAATCTACAACCCACCTTGCTCTTGTAGCGCGAACTATGGTGTTCTTTACACCCTCAACAGGTATCGGTGACTTGATAGAATCTGAAGTGTCCTTGGATGTCCACGTCTTCCATAGTCTAGGAATACGCACACTGGCACACTATGTTCCACAAGATTTGTCTTTATTGTTCACAATCTTATCACTAAAGAAGCTGATCACACTTCTCTGTAAGTGTTTATCGTGTTTTGTGAGACACTTTGTTGACACTAATGCACGTATCAGTGTTCTTTGTTGGTTATCCTGGCGTCAGTGTGACTCCCAGTAGGGTGAAAAGTAATCTGACCTCACAGCCTCCTACGCCGCTGCAGTGCCCCTAGAACATAAAGGAAAAGCTGACCTAGTACTTTTTGCTTCCTTGCCAAACTTCCTCCATGAAGCAAAGCAGAATTCTTGATTCTTGCTGTCTTAAGCATAGACAACAATGTACACTATCTTTACCATGGTAATAAAGTGGGAGCAGGATTTTTCCTTAATTGTCCTGCTAAGGTAAGAGATGGACTGTCTTTTATTAAACTACACTTTGCAACACTGGACTGTTGCAAGGAGCGTCGGTCACTTGACCACGTCACATACTCGTACTGCATCTGGGATCAATTACTTGCTGTAGCAGTAAACAATATGTTTGCCCCTTCTGAGAGGGCTGGGCCCCTCAGGGCTGAAAGGGGCTGATACCCCTCTCCTGGAGAAAATTTCTCCACATCATCAGTCACACTAGTGGGCACCACCAGTCACAATAGTGGACACCACCAGTCATACTAGTGAACACCACCAATCATAATAGTGGACACCACCAGTCACACTAGTGGACACCATCAGTCATACTAGTGAACACCACCAATCATACTAGTGGACACCACCAGTCACACTAGTGGACACCATCAGTCATACTAGTGAACACCACCAATCATAATAGTGGACACCACCAGTCACACTAGTGGACACCACCAGTCATACTAGTGAACACCACCAATCATACTAGTGGACACCACCAGTCACAGTAGTGGACACCACCAGTCATACTAGTGAACATCACCAATCATGCTAGTGGACACCACCAGTCACACTAGTGGACACCACCAGCCATACTAGTGAACAGCAAAAATCATACTAGTGGACACCACCAATCAAACTAGTGAACACCACCAATCATACTAGTGGACACAACCAGTCACACTAGTGGACACCTCCAGTCACACTAGTGGACACCACCAGTTACACTAGTGGACACCACCAGTCATACTAGTGGATACCACCAGTCACACTAGTGGACACCACCAATCGTACTAGTGGACACCACCATTCACACTAGTGGACACCACCAGTCATACTAGTGAACACCACCAGTCATACTAGTGGACACCACCGGTCACACTAATGGACATCACAAGTCATACTAGTGGACATAACAAGTCATACTAGTGGACATCACAAGTCACATTAGTGGACATCACAAGTCATACTAGTGGACATTACAAGCCATACCAGTGGACATCACAAGTCACACTCGTGGACACCACAAGTCACACTAGTGGACATCACAAGTCATACTAGTGGACATCACAAGTCACACTAGTGGACATCACAAGTCACACTAGTGGACACCACAAGTCATACTAGTTGACATCACAAGTTCCACTAGTGGACATCACGAGTCACACTAGTGGACATCGCAAGTCACAGTAGTGGACATCACAAGTCATACTAGTGGACATTACAAGTCACACAAGGACATATCACAAGTCACACTAGTGGACACCACAAGTCACACTAGTGGACACCACAAGTCACACTAGTGGACATCACAAGTCATACTAGTGGACATCACAAGTCCCACTAGTGGACATCACAAGTCACATTAGTGGACACCACAAGTCATACTAGCGGACATTACAAGTCACACCAGTGGACATCACAAGTCATACTAGTGGACATCACAAGTCCTACTAGTGGATATCACAAGTCACACTAGTGGACACCACAAGTCATACTAGTGGACATCACAAGTCATACTAGTGGACATCACAAGTCATGCTAGTGGACATCACAAGTCATACTAGTGGACACAACAAGTCATACTAGTGGATATCATAAGTCACACTAGTGGTCATCACAAGTCACACTAGTGGACACCACAAGTCATACTAGTGGACATCACAAGTCATGCTAGTGGACATTACAAGTCACACCAGTGGACATCACAAGTCATGCTAGTGGACCTCACGAGTCATACTAGTGGATATCATAAGTCACACCAGTGGTCATCACAAGTCACACTAGTAGACATCACATAGAAATCACATAACACACCAGTGGCCATTACATAACAATCACACTAGTTCCTATCACATAACACTCACACTAGTGGCCATCACATAACAATCACACTATTGGCTATCACATAACATTCACACTAGTGGCCATCACATAACAATAACACTAGTGACTGTCACATAACACTCACACTAGAGGCCATCACATAACAATTACACTAGTGGCCATCACATAACAATCACTCTAATGGTCATCACATAACAATCACACTAGTGGTCATCACATAATAATCACACTAGTGACCATCACATAACAATCACACTAGTGGCCATCATATAACAAACACACTAGTGACTATCACATAACAATCACAATAGTACCCATCACATAACAATCACTTTAGTGACCATCACATAACACTCACATTAGTGACCATCACATAATCACACTAGTGGGTATCACATAACAATCACACTAGTGACCATCACATAACAATCACACTAGTGGCCATCACATAACAAACACACTAGTGACTATCACATAACAATCACAATAGTAACCATCACATAACAATCACTTTAGTGACCATCACATAACACTCACACTAGTGACCATCACATAACAATCACACTAGTGGGTATCACATAACAATCACACTAGTGACCATCACATAACAATCACACTAGTGGCCATCATATAACAATCACACTAGTGACCATCATATAACAATCACACTAGTGACCATCATATAACAATCACACTAGTGGCCATCATATAACAATCACACTAGTGACCATCATATAACAATCACACTAGTGACCATCACATAACAATCACAATAGTACCCATCACATAATCACTCTAGTGACCATCACATAACACTCACACTAGTGACCATCACATAACAATCACACTAGTGGGTATCACATAACAATCACACTAGTGACCATCACATAACAATCACACTAGTGACCATCACATAACAATCACACTAGTGACCATCACATAACAATCACACTAGTGACCATCTCATAACACTCACACTAGTGACCATCACATAACAATCACACTAGTGGGTATCACATAACAATCACACTAGTGACCATCACAACAATCACACTAGTGACCATCACATAACAATCACACTAGTGACCATCACATAACAATCACACTAGTGACCATCACATAACAATCACACTAGTGACCATCACATAACAATCACACTAGTGACCATCACATAACAATCACACTAGTGACCATCACATAACAATCACACTAGTGACCATCATATAACAATTACACTAATGGCCATCAAATAACAATCACATTAGTGGCAATTACATAACAATCACACCAGTGATCATCACATAACAATCACACTAGTGACCATCACAACAATCACACTAGTGACCATCACATAACAATCACACCAGTGACCATCACATAACAATCACACTAGTGACCATCACAACAATCACACTAGTGACCATCACAACAATCACACTAGTGACCATCACAACAATCACACTAGTGACCATCACAACAATCACACTAGTGACCATCACAACAATCACACTAGTGACCATCACAACAATCACACTAGTGACCATCACAACAATCACACTAGTGACCATCACATAACAATCACACCAGTGACCATCACATAACAATCACACTAGTGACCATCACAACAATCACACTAGTGACCATCACAACAATCACACTAGTGACCATCACAACAATCACACCAGTGACCATCACATAACAATCACACTAGTGACCATCACAACAATCACACTAGTGACCATCACATAACAATCACCCTAGTGACCATCACATAACAATAACCCTAGTGGACATCACATAAAAAGAACAGAAGCAAAATCGATAAAAACCAAGAAAAAGATTGATACATTAATTTTTAAAAGCAGAGTATATTCACAGAAGACGCAGAGTGTATTCACACAAGACGCAGAGTATATTCACAGAAGACGCAGAGTATATTCACAGAAGACGTAGAGTATATTCACAGAAGACGCAGAGTATGTTCACAGAAGACGTAGAGTATATTCACACAAGACGCAGAGTATATTCACAGAAGACGCAGAGTATATTCACAGAAGACGTAGAGTATATTCACACAAGACGCAGAGTATATTCACAGAAGACGCAGAGTATATTCACAGAAGACGCAGAGTATATTCACAGAAGACGTAGAGTATATTCACAGAAGACGTAGAGTATATTCAAAGAAGACGCAGAGTATATTCACAGAAGACTCAGTATATTCACAGAAGACTCAGAGTATATTCACAGAAGACGAAGAGCATATTCACAGAAGACGCAGAGTATATTCACAAAAGACACAGACTATATTCACAGATGATGCAGAGTATATTCACAGAAGACTCAGAGTATATTCACAGAGAACTCATAGCATATTCACAGAAGGCGTAGAGTATATTCACAGAAGGCTGGGTATATTCACAGAAGACACAGAGTATAGTCACAGAAGACATAGTATATTCACTGACGACGCAGAGTATATTCACAGAAGACGCATAGTATATTCACAGAAGATGCATGGTATACTCACAGAAGACTCAGAGTATATTCGCAGAAGACTAAGAGTATATTCACAGAAGACGCAGAGTATATTCACAGAAGACAAATATTTTTCTTTAAAGTGACCTTGAATTCTAAACAGCCAGTTCAACTATAGTTAATTGAAATAATGGAGGTAGCAAAAAAATTATCTTGGAAATTAACATAAACAAAGCAAGAGCGAGAGATGAGGCATAAAAATTATCTTATTCCCTCTAGAAATTTTTCGGGACTTCATTATTAGACAACAAACTGTGGAAAAAAAAAGGGATATGACAAATATCTATTTTAAAAATACATCACTTGGGTACTCTTGCTGAGGAAATGAGTCGCTAATCAGTAGTATTTCTAATGCTGTATATAGAATAAATATTGAATCCATTATAAATTCTCTGTAAATGAAAAAGCCACTGGTGGTCGAAATGTCTCATCAGTAAAAATTCCCATGTGTTACACATGTGTCTTATTCATCAACTTGTCAGTATTTTATACCATTGATGTACTAATGACCTTTTTAACTATTGGTCAGTCTCACTAGCAGGCGTCAGTTGAGCTGAGTTAATGTCACCATCAACAAGTATTTTTATGTTTCCATGAATTGGTTGTCTTCTCTGGATGTTGTCTCACCTCCTTCATACGCTAGAGTCGTCCTGACGTAGGACGCATGACGACCAGAGACAGACACAAAAAGAGCTTCGTGTCGGTGGAATGCGTGAGTTTGAGGGACTAATGCGGGAGAAATCCTGAACATCTCGCTGGGGGCTTCTCTGCCGTCCTGCCATTAACGTAAAAACTCTGGCATCAAGTAAAGCAGTGGGATTGTTTCAGCGCCCCAGGATTATGTAAAGCAGAAGGGGGTGCCTTCTCGCAGTGTCACTGCTCTTCGTTCTCTCCTTTTATCTCTCATACGGCACTCTGCCGGCTCTAGAACAGTGCCAAAGTCCCTATTACTTTTTGGGTTGGCGTGTATAGGGTCTGAGGAAGGGAAAGTGGAAGGTTAGAGAGAGGTAGAAATAGTAATGGGAGGGCACTGGAGGTCTTCAGACGATGGGAGGTGAAAGCTTCAGGGCGCCCTGGCCGGTGTCACGGTCGTCAGGCCCAGGAAATATTCCCAGTTACACGTCGAGCGGGAATGGGAACCTGGAATGGGCAACTCCTGGGGTCCCCTACCGTCCATCACCTCCCCTCCCATTCCCTTTCCAACTCACTATTATCCCCTTTTCGATCCTTTTTTTTTACCTCCCTTTTCTTGTCTGCCGGTTTCTGTCGGACCAAGCAAAAGCCTTTCTCTTCTGTTTCATCTCTACCCACATTATTTCTCTCCTTCAATACTGTCCTCTTACCCTCACTGACCTTCCCAATATTTGTCCTTGGCCTTCTTCCTTCCCTCTTCATAGTCTTTCTTATTTTCTCTCTCTGGTTGTTCTTTTTCGTGTTTAAATTACCATCTCTCTCTCTCTCTCTCTCTCTCTCTCTCTCTCTCTCTCTCTCTCTCTCTCTCTCTCTCTCTCTCTCTCTCTCTCTCTCTCTCTCACTCTCTCTCATCTGTGGTCTTCAGTACAAGGGATGAAGAGACCATTCTCGGGTCCTTCCATTATATATAACATCTGCAATTCTCTTCAGCACATCAAGGCAGAAGAATATGTATATATATATATATTTATATATATATATATATATATATATATATATATATATATATATATATATATATATATATATATATATATAAATATATATATATATATATATATATATATATATATATATATATATATATATATATATATATATATATATACATAATAATATATACATATATTATTTTCAGAGTGGTTGTTTTGCATATTTTGAAATCACCTGTTCACTGTGATCTTATTGCATATATATATATATATATATATATATATATATATATATATATATATATATATATATATATATATATATATATATATATATATATATATATATATATATATATATATATATATATATATATATATATATATATATATACATACATACATACATCATAAGACAAGGTTTTAGATACCCCAGAGAGGATATAAAACAAGTTTGACATTAAACACTTCTCTGTCACAACAAGTCGTCAATATTCAATAACAAAAGAAAACGGGGCTGGAGCTATTGACTAGGAGAAAGAAAACGGAGGTCAATACATACAATAAATATTTCAAGGGATTAAAACTGGGATTAAAATTCCGGGAGCAACAGATGGAAAGTGTGAATAAGATTACATAAAATGTGAGGGGGGGGGGGCCCACTGCGGGGGTCCCCACGGCGCCGTGCACCCATCGACAACCTGGCTGATCATTCCTACGAGCAGGGGACGAAGGCTCGAGCCTCTACAATCCAAATACCCCTCGCGGGTTTAGCGCATCGTGATATACAAGCGGACTATGGAACAAATGGATGAGTTTTGTCTGGTGTTGTTAGACGAGTCTGGTGACGAACTTGTGAAGGAGCACCTTGCTAGGGCAGCCCTGGGGAACAGCCCTTGATTCAAGGAAGTGGAGCAACCCTTCCTCTCCTCGGATCAAACCTGATTACCTCACCTCTGGCGCTGTTTAACTCATACGAGTTTAGTGCTTCCTCCATAATAATAATAATAATTATAATAATAAAATAAAATTAATTATAGCAATAATAATAATATTATTAATAACAATAATAATAATAATAATAATAATAATAATAATAATAATAATAATAATAATAATAATAATAATAATAATAATAATAATAATTGAACATATAAGGATACAGAATGTGAAGACAGAAAACTCACTATGAAGGAGCAATATGAAGTACAAGAAGAAATAACATCGACACCATGCCTAACCCTTCTAGGGTAGGGTAGGTGCCTGAGTCCGAGTCTTTAGCTCATAAGACTGTCATTCCCATTAGCCCCCTTGGGGTGGGGATGGCAGACCAGAGAGGCCTAGCCTGTGGCTAGGCCTGGGGACAGTTGGTCCCAAAGATGAGGAGGTACTTGTGCCTCCTCCCATGGGAGACTTAGGTCTCAGACACTCCCTACAGAGGGAGCCAAGGCCGGGCCACCACTTGGAAAAGGCCCGGGCCGGGAGAATACCGGCTAATATTTAATAATAATAATAATAATAAGAAGAAATAATTAAAAAAAATATCTCTAAAGAAATAACTGGAATGATAGATAACCTGTGATGGGGAGGGAGGGGAAGGGGTGAGGTAGGGGGTGAGGGAGGGGTGAATGGATAACAAGACTGTTCTCAGTTTAAATCTCACTTCCCTCCCCTAGATCTCCCTCCCCCCTTCTTTTCCCCCGTTCTTTTCTTCCCCTCCCCCTTGCTTCTTCTTTCTTTTTTCTTTCCCCCTCCCTTTTCTCCCCCCTTCTCCTCTCCCTCTTGCTCTCTACTCTTCCCCTGGTCTCCACATAAGCAAGTGAGTCAAGATTTCACACCAGCAGTTCTCCAGGAGGTGAGAAATGTTATCCCAGACATTGATACTGATGGTGCAGCGACAGGAACAGCAGCAGTTACAGCAGCAGTTACAGCAGCAGTAGCAGCAGCAGCAATAAGAACAGCAGCAGGAACAGCAGCAGGTACAGCAGCAGTAACAGCAGTAAGAGGAACAGTAACAGCAGCAGAAGCAGCAGCAATAGGAACAGCAGCAGATAAAGCAGCATTAGCAGAAGCAACAGCTGAAATAGCATGAACAGCAGTAGAAGCAGCAGAAACAGTAACAGCAGCAGGCGCTGTAGTAGTAGCAGCGGCAACAAGAGCAACAACAGATACAGCAGCATAAGTAGCAGTAGGTACTGTAGCAGGTACAGTAGCAGAAGCAGCAGCAGGCAGATACAAGAACAGAAGCAGAAGCAACAGGGGCAGCAGCAACAGGGGCAGCAGCAACAGGGGCAGCAGCAACAGGGGCAGCAACAGAAGCAGTAGGATTAACAGCAGCAGAAGCAGCATTAGCAGAAACGGGAATTACAACTGCGGGATAAAGAGATGCATAAACGGCAACTGGAGCAACAACAGTAGCAGGAGCTACAATAGCAATGGGAGCTGTAACAACAGCACCAACAGAGCGATAAACAGGGAAGCCAGGGCATTAATTCTATTGGTTCTGGTGCAGCAGTAACGAGTGAGCCACCGTCGCCGTTAACTTCAACAGGAGCTGCAACAACAACAACTGGAACTGGAACAACAGGAGATGAAACAACAGAAACAACAGCAGAAACAACACCAACAGTGTCAAGATATATATGGAACCCAGGGCAATAATTCTGTTGGTCCTGGTGCAACAGCAACGAGTAAGCCACCGTCACCATTAACATCAACAGAAGTTGCAAGAACAGCAACAGGAGCTGCAAGAACCGCACGAGCGATCGGATAAACAAGGAGGCCAGAGCAATAATTCTGTTGGCCCTTGTGCTGCAGTAACGAGAGAGAGCCATCACCACCAACAACAACAACACCACTACCACCAGCACCACCAGCAGCAGCACCGCCACTGAGGCACCACCGGATACACTTACTCACCCGCCCAGCTCAATGGGACGTAAGTAAAAATGAGCTGGATGGTCAAAAAATGCAAGAGGCAATGACCCCCAACGAGGCAGTGGGAGGGACGCGAGTCTAGGCCCTATACGCAGGCTTGGTAAGGGCCAAACACCGCCACCACATCGAGTATTACCCAAGGGCCCCGCCCTAGGTATCAACACGATTCCGGCTCGGCTTAACTGCCCGCCTGTGGGAAGCAATCAAGGGATCCAATTGATGAAAAAAATCAGAGGGAGGGAAGAAACCTCCTTCTGGCTTGGTCCTCTTGTTTACATTTCCACAAGATTAGTAACTTCTTTTAACCTGGGTATTCTATAGAGATAATGAGCTAGTATCTCGGTATTATGTTTTCTTCCCGAAATAAAGAGAGTGAGAGATACTGAGAGGTGGTAGGAAGGGTGTTGGGGTCGGAGTTGTGGTGCTGGAAACATTAGTGGCCCCCCTCAACATAAGCACAGCAGGAGGGGGCCCTTCCCCACCTCGGTAAAAAAAGGAGAGGGGGCATTGTGAGGCACTCGTCCAGAGGTGATGAGCTGGGGCACCAGGGAGGAAACACCACCTAAAAACACCAACAAATGCAAGACACAAAAATAGTTTCTCAGAGGTTTCGCAAAGAGGAAACACAATGTACTAAGACGCGCACACACATACTTACGTATATATATATATATATATATATATATATATATATATATATATATATATATATATATATATATATATATATATATATATATATATATATATATATATATATATATATATATATATATATATATATATATATATATATATATATATATATATATATATATATATATATATATATAATGTATATATAAGTACAAAAGATTTCCTTCCTCACGTGGTTTGTTCTGTAGTACAATACATAAACATTTTCTGCATGTATATGTATATATGTGAAGGAATTCAAGATGTAAATAGATGAGAGTTAGCCACACACACACACACACACACACACACACACACACACACACACACACACACACACACACACACACACACACACACACACACACAGAGCTAAGAGGTATGTCTTACGAGGAGAGGTTAAGGGAAATCAACCTGACGACACTGGAGGACAGGAGAGATAGGGGGGACATGATAACGACTTACAAAATACTGAGAGGAATTGACAAGGTGGACAAAGACAGGATGTTCCAGAGACTGGACACAGCAACACGGGGACACAGTTGGAAGTTGAAGACACAGATGAATCAAAGGGATGTTAGGAAGTATTTCTTCAGCCACAGAGTAGTCAGGAAGTGGAATAGTTTGGGAAGCGATGTAGTGGAGGCAGGATCCATACATAGCTTTAAGCAGAGGTACGATAAAGCTCATGGTTCAGGGAGAGTAACCTAGTAGCGACCAGTGAAGAGGCGGGGCCAGGAGCTTGGACTCGACCCCTGCAACCTCAACTAGGTGAGTACAACTAGGTGTATACACACACACACACACACACACACACACACACACAATAGGATCAAGACGAGCCTCAGGGTATCCTCACCTCGCTCATAAAACTACCATACATTATGAAGTAGGAGGAGGAGAAGCAGCAGCAGTAGCGGCTGTGGCAGACGCGGCTTGTATGGTGATGAGAGCGCCTGGACGCTCTCCATGCTGATCGTGTTTACTATCATAATAATGGCTAGGCTTGCCTGATGAACGACTCAAATAGTGAATGTTGTGATGACAAAAGTGGTCTGGCTAGGCCACGGAGGAGAGGGAGGGACGAAGGAAGGCAGGGAAATTGGGAAGCTGGAAGTTTTAGAATGGAATTAACATGGGAAAGACAGACAGCAGAGGACTTGAGAGTCCACACTGAGGCTGTCTGCTGAGAAGAGTAATTTTCTTCTGTCTAGAGTCAAAATTATCGTGAATTATTTAGATGTTTGAGGCATGGATAGTAAACCAGCAAAATACAAGGTAAATGTGGAAAATGAAGAAATACAAACTAAAATAATGATGATAATATTACATTTAGATTAACTCACAGTATGTTATGAACTGCAAGAGATACAAGAGTGACAGAACAAGGTTTTAATAGCACAGAATGTTACTAGTGTGTTATCACTGCAGATCAAGAGAGCTTCCCCTGCTCACCTGCGCCGGGTCACCTGTAATTTACATCATGATAGACGATGTTAGGGGAATTTCCGTACCATACGAAAGCTTCTTGCTAACACTCACTGTGTCCAGAACATACATACACTGATACAAGATAAACTAAAAAGTTCTTTCCTCTCTCTACTTTTTTCTAACACTTCTACGCCCTTTCTATAGCACTTCATTCACTTACCCTACCCTCTACCCTCATACATCTACCAATACTTCCCCTCTACATCCCAACATCTTCTTACTCTCCACCCTCAACACCCCAACATTGCACTATCCTCTCCCTCATCCTTGGATAGCCACGAACGGCCGCACGCGATGCAAATGGTCGTCTATCTTAATGAAATGAAGGCTGGGTGGGTGGACACAAGGCTCTCGTGTAATTGAATTATGTGTTGTATAGCTGTTGTATTAGCACCAGCGACCCAGGCATTAGAAGCCACACGTCGCGGGACAATGAGCCTCTTGTGGACGTCTGTGGGAGAGACGTAGGGTGTGAGGAGACGGGGTTGGAGAGACGTGGTAGGAGAGACGTGGTGGGAGGGTGA
>NC_091336.1:5182594-5232594 GCF_038502225.1 Cherax quadricarinatus
ATATCAGTCAGTACTTGAAACCAACACTAAGCCTGGCCACTACAATATCAGTCAGTACTTGTAACCAAGACTAAGCCTGGCCACTACAACATCAGTCAGTACTTGTAACCAAGCATAAGCTTGGTCATTACAACATCAGTCAGTACTTGTAACCAAGACTAAGCCTGGCCACTACAACATCAGTCAGTACTTGTAACCAAGACTAAACCTGGCCACTACAATATCAGTCAGTACTTGTAACCAAGACTAAGTCTGGTCACTACAACATCAGTCAGTACTTGTAACCAAGACTAAGCCTGGCCACTACAATATCAGTCAGTACTTGTAACCAAGACTAAGTCTGGCCACTACAACATCAGTCAGTACTTGTAACCAAGACTAAGCCTGACCACTACAACATCAGTCAGTACTTGTAACCATGACTAAGTCTGGCCACTACAACATCAGTCAGTACTTGTAACCAAGACTAAGTCTGGCCACTACAACATCAGTCAGTACTTGTAACCAAGATTAAGCCTGACCACTACAACATCAGTCAGTACTTGTAACCAAGACTAAGCCTGGCCACTACAATATCAGTCAGTACTTGTAACCAAGACTAAGTCTGGCTACTACAACATCAGTCAGTACTTGTAACCAAGACTAAGTCTGGACACTACAACTTCAGTCAGTACTTGTAACCAAGACTAAGTCTGGACACTACAACTTCAGTCAGTACTTGTAACCAAGTCTAAGCCTGGCCACTACAATATCAGTCAATACTTGTAACCAAGTCTAAGCCTGGCCACTATAATATCAGTCAGTACTTGTAACCAAGACTAAGCCTGGCCACTACAATATCAGTCAGTACTTGTAACCAAGTCTAAGCCTGGCCACTACAATATCAGTCAGTACTTGTAACCAAGTCTAAGCCTGGCCACTATAATATCAGTCAGTACTTGTAACCAAGTCTAAGCCTGGCCACTACAATATCAGTCAGTACTTGTAACCAAGTCTAAGCCTGGCCACTACAATATCAGTCAGTACTTGTAACCAAGTCTAAGCCTGGCCACTACAATATCAGTCAGTACTTGTAACAAAGACTAAGCCTGGCCACCACAATATCAGTCAGTACTTGTAACCAAGTCTAGGCCTGGCCACTACAATATCAGTCAATACTTGTAACCAAGACTAAGCCTGGCCACTACAATATCAGTCAGTACTTGTAACCAAGACTAAGTCTGGCCACTACAACATCAGTCAGTACTTGTAACCAAGCCTAAGCTTGGTCATTACAACATCAGTCAGTACTTGTAACCAAGACTAAGCCTGGCCACTACAACATCAGTCAGTATTTGTAACCAAGACTAAACCTGGCCACTACAATATCAGTCAGTACTTGTAACCAAGACTAAGTCTGGACACTACAACATCAGTCAGTACTTGTAACGAACACTAAGCCTGGCCACTACAATATCAGTCAGTACTTGTAACCAAGACTAAGTCTGGCCACTACAACATCAGTCAGTACTTGTAACCAAGACAAAGCCTGGCCACTACAACATCAGTCAGTATTTGTAACCAAGACTAAGCCTGGCCACTACAATATCAGTCAGTACTTGTAACCAAGACTAAGCCTGGCCACTACAATATCAGTCAGTACTTGTAACCAAGACTAATTCTGGCCACTACAACATCAGTCAGTACTTGTAACCAAGTCTAAGTCTGGCCACTACAACATCAGTCAGTACTTGTAACCAAGATTAAGCCTGACCACTACAACATCAGTCAGTACTTGTAACCAAGACTAAGCCTGGCCACTACAATATCAGTCAGTACTTGTAACCAAGACTAAGCCTGGCCACTACAACATCAGTCAATACTTGTAACCAAGACTAAGCCTGGCCACTACAACATCAGTCAGTACTTGTAACCAAGACTAAGCCTGGCCACTACAACATCAGTCAGTACTTGTAACCAAGACTAAGCCTGGCCACTACAACATCAGTCAGTACTTGTAACCAAGACTGGGTCTGGCCACTACAACATCGGTCAGTACTTGTAACCAAGACTAAGCCTGGCCTCTACAATATCAGTCAGTACTTGTAACCAAGACTAAGCCTGGCCACTACAATATCAGTCAGTACTTGTAACCAAGACTAAGCCTGGCCACTACAACATCAGTCAATACTTGTAACCAAGACTAAGCCTAACCACTACAACATCAGTCAGTAATTGTAACCAAGACTAAGCCTGGCCACTACAATATCAGTCAGTACTTGTAACCAATACTAAGCCTGGCCACTACAACATCAGTCAGTACTTGTAACCAAGACTAAGCCTGGCCACTACAATATCAGTCAGTACTTGTAACCAAGACTAAGCCTGACCTCTACAACATCAGTCAGTACTTGTAACCAAGACTAAGCCTGGCCACTACAACATCAGTCAGTACTTGTAACCAAGACTAAGCCTGGCCTCTACAATATCAGTCAGTACTTGTAACCAAGACTAAGCCTGGCCACTACAATATCAGTCAGTACTTGTAACCAAGACTAAGCCTGGCCAATACAATATCAGTCAGTACTTGTAACAAAGACTAAGCCTGGCCACTACAATATCAGTCAGTACTTGTAACCAAGACTAAGTCTGACCACTACAACATCAGTCAGTACTTGTAACCAAGACTAAGCCTGGCCACTACAACATCAGTCAGTACTTGTAACCAAGACTAAGCCTGGCCACTACAACATCAGTCAGTACTTGTAACCAAGACTAAGCCTGGCCACTACAACATCAGTCAGTACTTGTAACCAAGACTAAGCCTGACCACTACAACATCAGTCAGTACTTGTAACCAAGACTAAGCCTGGCCACTACAATATCAGTCAGTACTTGTAACCAAGACTAAGCCTGGCCACTACAACATCAGTCAGTAGTTGTAACCAAGACTAAGCCTGGCCACTACAATATCAGTCAGTACTTGTAACCAAGACTAAGCCTGGCCACTACAACATCAGTCAGTACTTGTAACCAAGACTAAGCCTGGCCACTACAACATCAGTCAGTACTTGTAACCAAGACTAAGCCTGGCCACTACAATATCAGTCAGTACTTGTAACCAAGACTAAGCCTGGCCACTACAACATCAGTCAGTACTTGTAACCAAGACTAAGCCTGGCCACTACAACATCAGTCAGTACTTGTAACCAAGACTAAGCCTGGCCACTACAATATCAGTCAGTACTTGTAACCAAGACTAAGCCTGGCCACTACAATATCAGTCAGTACTTGTAACCAAGACTAAGCCGGCCACTACAATATCAGTCAGTACTTGTAACGAACACTAAGTCTGACCACTACAACATCAGTCAGTACTTGTAACAAAGACTAAGCCTGACCACTACAATATCAGTCAGTACTTGTAACCAAGACTAAGCCTGGCCACTACAACATCAGTCAGTACTTGTAACCAAGACTAAGTCTGGTCACTACAACACCAGTCAGTACTTGTAACCAAGACTAAGTCTGGCCACTACAATATCAGTCAGTACTTGTAACCAAGACTAAGCCTGACCACTACAATATCAGTCAGTACTTGTAACCAAGACTAAGTCTGGCCACTACAACATCAGTCAGTACTTGTAACCAAGACTAAGTCTGGTCACTACAACATCAGTCAGTACTTGTAACCAAGACTAAGCCTGGCCACTACAACATCAGTCAGTACTTGTAACCAAGACTAAGCCTGGCCACTACAACATCAGTCAGTACTTGTAATCAAGACTAAGTCTGGCCACTACAACATCAGTCAGTACTTGTAACCAAGACTAAGCCTGGCCACTACAACATCAATCAGTACTTGTAACCAAGACTAAGCCTGACCACTACAACATCAGTCAGTACTTGTAACCAAGACTAAGTCTGGCCACTACAATATCAGTCAGTACTTGTAACCAAGACTAAGCCTGACCACTACAATATCAGTCAGTACCTGTAACCAAGACTAAGTCTGGTCACTACAACATCAGTCAGTACTTGTAACCAAGACTAAGCCTGACCACTACAACATCAGTCAGTACTTGTAACCAAGACTAAGTCTGGCCACTACAACATCAGTCAGTACTTGTAACCAAGACTAAGCCTGGCCACTACAATATCAGTCAGTACTTGTAACCAAGACTAAGCCTGACCACTACAACATCAGTCAGTACTTGTAACCAAGACTAAGTCTGGTCACTACAACATCAGTCAGTACTTGTAACCAAGACTAAGTCTGGCCACTACAACATCAGTCAGTACTTGTAACCAAGACTAAGCCTGACCACTACAACATCAGTCAGTACTTGTAACCAAGACTAAGCCTGACCACTACAACATCAGTCAGTACTTGTAACCAAGACTAAGCCTGGCCACTTCAACATCAGTCAGTACTTGTAACCAAGACTAAGCCTGGCCACTACAACATCAGTCAGTACTTGTAACCAAGACTAAGCCTGGCCACTACAACATCAGTCAGTACTTGTAATCAAGACTAAGTCTGGCCACTACAACATCAGTCAGTACTTGTAACCAAGACTAAGCCTGGCCACTACAACATCAATCAGTACTTGTAACCAAGCCTAAGCCTGACCACTACAACATCAGTCAGTACTTGTAACCAAGACTAAGTCTGGCCACTACAATATCAGTCAGTACTTGTAACCAAGACTAAGCCTGGCCACTACAACATCAGTCAGTCTGTTCAGTGTTCACATTGCAAGTTGGTCCATAAACATACTTATCTACGTTTATGTTATCATAGCGGGTTATAGATCTACTCAGACTTCTAACTGCATACCTATAACATTCAGTTTCGTGAGTAAGCAAAGTATCTCTGAATATTTGGATATTTCCTGAGTGACTATCCTGCAGTAACTAATATCTAAATCTCATAGATAACTGTCGCACGGATGTTAATTCCTCTTACTGATGAGGAAACTAATGGGCGTGGGTGTGGGTGTGGGTATGGGTGTGGGCGTGGGTGTGGGGACACTCTCCCACGGGCGCTTGTCTACAGAGGTCAATGAGGCGTGTGTGAATATCAGTTTTTAAATTTTCCGGTGACCGTGTAAATTGCAGGGGAGGAAAGTGATGCTGGGGAGAGGAGGGGAGGAAGGGAGGAGGGGAATGATGCTGGGGCGAGGAAGAGAGAGAGGAAAGGAAAGATGGAAGGGGAAGGTAAGGAGAGGAGGTGAGAGGGAAGAAGATCTGACGATAGTATATAAATAATGTGGTATAAAGATGGAAAGACCAGAGAAAGAATATATGAGAGTTAATGGGAGATAAAGGGGAGCTAAGGGAGATAAAGGGGAGTTAAGGGTAAATAACCTGAGTTAAGGGGAGGTAAGGTGTCTGGAAGAAAAAAGGTAAAGAAAGAAAAGACGAAGAAAGAAGGAAATGAAATTTTGGAGTAAGAGGAAGATGGGAAATAAAATAAATGAAGAGAACTGGACAAGAAGTAAAGGAAAAATACAAGAAAATACAGTAAGCAAAGAAAGATACAAGAAAATATAGTAAGCAAAGAAAGATACAAGTAAGCTACAGGAAAATAAAATAAACAAAGAAAATACAAGAAATAAAGAGAAATACAGGAAAATAAAACTTATGAGAAAAGTAGAAGGAAATACAAAAATATAAAAAAATCAATAAAACACAAAAAAGTATGAAAAAATAGAAGGTATGGAAAAAAATACAAGAAAATACAAAAAAAAATTGTGGAGAAATACAAGAAAATGTAGATAAAGTTAAGAAAATGCAATGAAATACTCAAAAAAAATGTGAAAAATACGATAAAATAAAACAAAATTTGAAAAAATGCAATAAAATACAAGAAAATAGGAACAAATAAAAGAAAACAATAAAAGTAAAGAGAAATAAAAGACGCAAACTCTCTGTACCCAGGAAAAAATTTCCCCTCCTATACCGTGTGCCTTAATTTTCCTCAACAGTATAATGTTCATTAACTTGATCTTCCTCCTCAAATATCTTGGTTGAAAAAAAGTCAATAGAATAAAGAAGAGTGAAGCATAGAGCACAATAGCTGTTACAAGTGTTGGATCAGTCTGGCTGTGATGGCTTGCTGGTTGCTACCATCAACACCAGCCTGCCATGGTGGTAGAACTCTTCAAACCTGGCACGGATATGTCACAAGATAGATCACTGTCTTGCCTCCTGCAAGACAGTGATGGAGTGAATGATGATGAAAGTTTTTCTTTTTCAGGTCATCCTGCCTTGGTGGGAGACGGCCGATGTGTTAATTAAAAAAATAAATAACAATCATAGGTATATCACAGGTATACCTATGATTTTTATTTATCACAGGTATAACATAGGTATATCATAGGTATATTATAGATATATCACAGGTATAACATGGGTATATCACAGGAATAACAGGTATTTCTCAAGTGTATCTATGGCACAGGTATATTACAGATGTATAACAGGTATATCACGTATATCACAAGTATATCACAGGCATATCACAAATATATCACAAATATATCAAAGGTATAATCACAGGTATATCCCAGGTATATGCCAAGTATACCTCACAAATACTTCCAGACGTGAAGTGTAACACCAGCTGCAAAATTAGCAAAAGGCAGTATTAAAAATGTTAAATAAAATTGGTCATTCTTTACTAATTTTGAGTCACTCAATAAGGTAATTATGCTTATTAAAATTGCATATTTCTCTCTCTCTCTCTCTCTCTCTCTCTCTCTGTATATATATATATATATATATATATATATATATATATATATATATATATATATATATATATATATATATATATCTGCTGCTAAGAAAGATATCCCAGCTTTCCAGCATCCTGTCCCTAGTCCTGGCATACCTCGCGAGAGAAACAGATTTATAATTTAGTGTTACATGTCTACTTAACTGTATTTGAAGACTACTACACGAGGTTGCATGTAACCTGTACATCACCTGTCAGTAATACTCTCATTCTTAAAGCAACGATAAAAGTAAACTCTCTGTGTATATGTATTAAGAGTTACACATCTATCGTGGTATATACGCTGAGAGATACACACCTGTCGTGGTATATGACCTTGATTGCTACATAGAATTTATGTATCCGTCTGTCTGTCTCTGTCTGTCTGTCTCTCTCAAACAACAAGTATAATAATAAAAAATTACTTAAGATATTATATACAGTGACACACAGAAACATCCCCAGCTGTTATAAAGGGGGATGTTAATTTATGGACTCGTGATCAAGTGTGGTGGGGAAAGGTCTATCATTGTAGCCAGTGGAGTGGCAAAGAATGTACGAACAGACGATTGAACGAAGTTAACAAACTCACTATATGTATTTCTTGAGGCCACGTGATAAACTGGATGGTTAGAGATGCCAAGAATTTCTTATGAGGTGGTATGCAGTTTTGTGGTACAGCCTTCAGTTTATAACCGAAAGTCCTGGGTTCGATTATCAGGCGGGATCACCCATGTTTTAAACAATCTCACACACGATGACTGGTAGCTGGGTGGTAGAGTTCGGTTCACAACCTAAGGAACCCAATTTCGATTCCCAGGTGAAGCCAGATGTACAGGTAAGTCTCTTGGCTCCTGTTGCCTCTTGTTTATCAAGCAGCGACTGTGTACCTGGGTGTTGGTCAACGCTTGTGTTATATCCTAGGATGTGACGGTACACCCTAGATATGACTGAACACTGAACTCAGCAGAAGTAGGATAACAGCACTTAATAAAGTGAACGTTTAAAAATTTTTAAATTGTGGCAACTACCAATAATGAGCATTAATAAATACTTACGAAAACTGAAAAAATAATAATAATTAAAACCTATTAATTAGGTTCACAAATTATTGATAACATGTAGAGAACTTTATCAAGTGATGTAGTCACTTGTGAACGTAACCTTGTGTGGCTTTATGGTTGGTTGGTTTCAAGCCTATCGACTACACGAGGGTCACAACGGTTGCATGAGACCTATTCATCACCAGTCAAGAATACTATAATACCTAAAATAGGGATTAAATTCTCAGTGTATATACACTTAGAGATAAACAGCACGCTGTATATAGGCACCGAAAAGTATAATTTAACGGGATGAACATAATTACATTATTGGAAAGATGAATGAACAATTAATAAGTGAATCTTACCCTGAGTTACCTCAGGTCTTCCCTACGACCTGGAGACCTGAAGAAGAATCTCGGTTACAACAACACTCAAGTGAACATAGATAAGAGGAGGATCTGGGAAACGTACATAAAATGCACAATGTTGCTTGCAACTTGTGGACAATTTGGGGGTACTGTGTAGCCTTTTTCTTCATCATCCCCAAAAATATTACAAAACTTATTATGATTGTGAAGATGATTGATTTTGATTGACATGCAGCTTCTCAAGACATTGGTAGTGCACTCAGCTCACACACTGACATTCGGGGGTCGATCCCAGATACAGGTGGAAACAATAGGAGGTGTTTCCTTAAGACACCTGCTGTCCATGTTCATCTAACAGTAAAATGGGTACCTGGGTGTTAGTGGACTGGTGTGGGTCGCATCCTGGGACAAAACTGACCTAAGTTGCCCGATATGCTTAGCATAGCAAACAGCTTTCTATATAGTAGTATGTCACTGATGTCAGCTAGGACTGTATACCTTGTACATGTATTTGTAGTAAATGAAGATTATTATTATTATGATTATTATTATTATTATTATTATTATTATTATTATAATTATTATTATTATTATTATTATTATTATTATTATTATTATTATTATTATTATTATTATTATTATTATTATTATTGTTGTTATTATTATTATTATTATTATTATTATTATTATTATTATTATTATTATTATTATTATTATTATTATTATTATTATTATGATTAATGTTGTTATTATTATTATTATGATTATTATTATTATTATTATTATTATTATTATTATTATTATTATTATTATTATTATTATTATTATTATTATTATTATTATTATTATTATTATTATTATTATTATTATTATTATTATTATTATTATTATTATTATTATTATTATTATTATTATGAATTTTGATGATTTACAATTCTCATTCTGTTAACGCTGCAAAATACACCTTATAAATTTTAAGCCTTTTTGCCCAATCAGTAAATGTAAATTGAAGAAGTTATGTAAAAAATAAATAATTGCATGTGTATAGGAGTATTTAGGGTTTAGGGCATTGATAAATACTTATATATTATTAAGAAAGTGTAAACTAAAATAAAAGTAAATTTTATGGAGCTTTTTTTTAGATTTTTTTTAATTGAGAGACAAACTAGCACGCCTTAAATAGCCAGGAATTTCAGAAAAGTATCACCAGCCAAAAAAATGTCGATAGAAATTAAATTCAGCAGAGACTAAATTGTGAATTATATTTGAGATGAAGAATAAGAAACTGTGAATTATAAGATTGGATATGGAATGAAAATTATCAATGAACATTACGAGAAATTGCTGAAAAATCTCAAAATTATCAATGAAAAAATAGGGAGTTATCAATGCCAAAAAGGGAGAAATCAGTGCCAAATAGGGAATAATCAGTGCCAAATAGGGAATAATCAGTGCCAAATACGGAATAATCAGTGCCAAATAGGGAATAATCAGTGCCAAATAGGGAATAATCAATGACAAATAGGGAATAATAAATGGCAAATGGGGAATTATCAATGATAAATAGGAATTATTAATGACAAATATGGAATTATCAATAATAAATAGGGAATTATCAATGACAAATGGGAAATTATCAATGGCAAATGGGGAATTATCAATGACGAATGGGGAATTATCAATGATAAACAGGGAATTATTAATGACAAATAAGGAATTATCAATAACAAATAGGGAATTATCAATGACACATGGGGAATTATCAGTGACAAATAGGAAATTATCAATGACAAATGGGGAATTATCGATGATAAATAGGGAATTATTAATGACAAATAAGAATTATCAATAGCAAATAGGGAATTTTCAACGAAAATAACAAAATTATTGATCGAAATGGCAAATTAATTGATGAAAGTTGCAAAATTATTAACAAGATTTTCGAAATATTTAACAAAACTCAGCAAACACAATAAAAATATAAAATAAATTGGCTTTTTAAGAATACGAAAAAAAAAAATTTAACAAAATTTTGACAAGTTTATGGAAGAGACGAATAAATGTGACGGTGGAGAAGAAGAGGTAATAAAGAGTGATAAAAGTGAACTTGGAGAGGGAATGCGAGAGGCAGCACAGCAACAAGAACAACACTAAATATAAACAAAGGACAGACCAATGAATGGAGGAAAATTTTCAAAAGTAGAAGAAAATATTGGAAAGAGGGGTAAGGGTAGGAACTGAGAATAAAAGGGGGTGATAAGGGGAACGGAGAGGCGGAGAGAAAGTGGGAAATTAAGGACAGAGGGGAAAAGGGGCGGTGAACGGAGGGGAGAATCTCAAGGGAGAAGAACGGAAGAGGGGAAGCGACAAAGAAGGAGAATAGGGTGGACGGAGGGGACTACAAGAACTGGTATTCACCACCACCAAAATGAACACAAATCTTCGAGCAGGAAAATGACCACATTTCAGGTTTACCGCTTTTTGTACTCTTGTTGAGCTCCAGTTCCGGGTTCCAACGAAGCAGGAATTGTGCTGGAAATCCGCGGTCTGTGAAATTTTAGCTACAATATCCATATAAATAACAGAATTACTGTTACATTATGGAGATACATGAATTATTGTGGTTTTAAATCAGAATTGTTAAACTTAAGGTAAAAATTGAGGAAAATATTAATATTTTATTGTCTGTGTTTCTGTCTGTAATTGTGTCTGTGATTGTGGCTATGTCTGTACCTGTGTTTATGTTTGTGTATGTGTCTGTGTCTGTGATTGTGTCTGTGTCTGTATTTGTGTCTGTCTGTGTGTTTGTGTTTGTGCCTATGTTTGTGTGTGTATGTGTGTGTGTGTGTGTGTGTGTGTGTGTGTGTGTGTGTGTGTGTGTGTGTGTGTGTGTGTGTGTGTGTGTGTGTGTGTGTTTGCATGTCTGTGTACTCACCGAGTTGTCTTTGCTGGAGCCAAATTTAAGTTCCACCTCTTCAAATGTTAATTTTTGCCTCTTTGGCTATGTCATATTTGTCCATGAAGCTGTGTAAGAGTCTTCTTCCACCACTTCCTCGTTCAGTCTAAGGAGAATTAGGCTTAACATTGTTAGAAGAAAGAAAAGTCAGGTGAGACATGATTACGGTGTAAACAATACTCAAATGAACTAGAATCTGTGTTAATAATAATAATTACAATAATAAAAATAAAAATAATAATAATAATAATAATAATAATAATAATAATAATAATAATAATAATTATTATTATTATTATTATTATTATTATTATTATTATTATTATTATTATTATTATTATTATTATTATTGTTGTTGTTATTATTATTATAAAAACGTTGAAACCCATTAGTTGGCATGCAGCGCGTGGGGGAATTGGATGTAATAGGTTTGATCCGTGAAAGTGGAGGGTAGCTCCAGTTCCTTGAATCAGGAGCCTTCAGCAACATCAAGACACCTCCCCTAAGGTGAACAGACATTAGTGGCCTCGGATATATTACCCCACTTAGGCAAACGTATTTTAGTATCATAGTTCTCTCTCTCTCTCTCTCTCTCTCTCTCTCTCTCTCTCTCTCTCTCTCTCTCTCTCTCTCTCTCTCTCTCTCTCTCTCTCTCTCTCCTTTCCCTCCATCTTCAATCTTCCAAACTCCTATTGTGACCCAGAAATCATGTACCGTGACCTCTCCCTTTTCCTTTACTTTCTCCGCCCCTCCCTATCCCACCCTCCCTATCCCACCCTCCCTCCCACCCTCCCTCCCTCCATCCATCCCTTTCCCCTCGCTCTACTGTCCAAAAGCTATGGAACTAATCGATTTAGCTGGAACAAGAGTCGTAGCTGGGGAGAAACATCGCTGGAAGAGCCTTCAACCATCGCTTCAATCCATCTTCCAGCCGGACTGGAAAATGGGCTTCTCCAGATTTCCTAGATACACTAGGATAAACTCGAGAAAGAAAAACAGGTGTTTTTATATTCTTTGGATGAATGGGAAAGATTCATGCAGGTATAACATACACTCTGCATGATTTACACACAGTTGAATCTGCCTGATTGACCACTTGGACAGTCATGCACTTGACTAGAAAGATCCTCGCTACGCATGACGAACCATACCAAACCATCACATGGATTTACCATGAATGTTGCATCAAAATTGGACAACTTTGCTCATATAATCCCAACACTTTTTAAATTTGAAGAAGACATTAGTAGCAAGCTCATGGAATTCTATATTTACACACAAAAAATGTTGCCTGAACTTTACAAAGATGGTAGCATAACTGTCGCCTATAAAAACTACAAATCAGTATTTGAAGGAGTGCTGAGATATATAACTGCTAAATACATGGGTTCACATTTAAACAGTCCGGAATGGCAGGTCGCTCCTGGTTCTTAACTACTGGACAATCACCTGAGTCTGGATGCACTGGAAGACAAGCTAGACACTAACGTAATACTCACAGGTACTGAGAAACCTTCAGAGTGTGATCGCGGTGTACTAACTCAAAATACAACGAAACAAAAATTACAGGAAAGTACTTAGCTATTACTTTTGCGGTAATTTGGCGCCTCTGGTTCCTTGAATCAAGCTCCACCACCTTCAAAAATGGTCTAGATGGATCTAAATTAATTACTACGTTGAAACGTGAAGTCCAGATAAATAAAAGACTAGCCAAAATACCTTCTTAAGTACTTTGTCCTCCAAAACAAAAACAAAAATTCCAGTGAAACAAAATATGGTCCACAATATCGATTGTCAAGGGGTGTACATAAGTCAGGTCTCCCCCTCCATCCGTTCCAAAATGGAATTCTCCCTCTATTACGACCCGATGTCTCTATTATTCTCCTTTTTTTCAATTACTCGAAGACCGTCCACCGTGTCCGAGCGTGTGGCCGGCGCCCGGCCGCCTTTTAAACTTCCCTCCGCCAAAACTTCCCCGCTAAAACCTTCCCGTCAAAACCTCTCCCGCCAAAACCTCTCCCGCCAAAACCTCCCCTCTTGGCCGGAAGTTCCACCTCATTGGCTCGAGCGCCGTGACGTCACTGCCTCGCCCTCTCAAAAATGGCGGGAGACCCGGAAGACACAAATACGGAACCGCCACCAGAAGCTCCATTCACAGCAGGAACTTGGTGTCTCATTTGATATATGAAATGATAATCAATACAGCCACGTCCACGATTAATACACTTCACTACAAACCGCTGAGAACTTTGTTGTAAGTGCTACTCAATAATGGTTCAAGTTATAGGAAGCCAGTATATCTATAGCGAAGTCACTGCGAAGCTTAATCTATGACTTGACTTATTAAGAACTCAAAAACACGCAGATGCATGGTCATGGCCTTGTTTTGGAGCATCCTACAAACACAGCATTTGTTTCACTCTCTCTAGGTTTACGTCATCGTTCATCCTCTATCGGAAGCCGTCAGTGGCACTAAGAGTGTGTGACTGGCGAAGTGCACGTCTAATTATGGAGACGGAGGGAGGAGGAACTTTGTTGTGGTCGAGTGAGGGAGAATGTTGGTGCCAGGAAATGTACTGGAGTGCTATTGTATGGTGGAACATTATTCATACATGCCATCACCCTTAAACCACTACTCCCTCATTCTGCGGCTCCCTTACCACCCCTCTACGACCTCCTCACCCCCACCCTAAACCAGCCCCTCACCTCTTGTAACCCTCACTATACAGTCATCACTCTCATCCTGGTTTGCATATCGAGGTAATGTGAAGAGAAAAACAAGGTACAATTACCTTCTTATAATCTTGTCTAGAAAGTTTAGATTAGGATAGTAAAGTAGAAGGCTCTCTCCCCACTCTTCTCTCAATCACTTCCTCCGCTCTGTCTGTCGGGTGGAGAAAGAAGAGTGAAATGATTCTGTGATGTAGAAATGTTTAAACACATTTACAGGGAAGGTGAAAGCAGAAATTGCTTACTACAGCAAGAACTACAATTACCAACACTACTACTACTACTACTACTACTACTACTACTACTACTACTACTACTACTACTACTACTGCTACTACTACTACTACTACTACTACTACTACTACTACTACTACTACTACTGCTACTACTACTACTACTACTACTACTACTGCTACTACTACTACTACTACTAACACTACTACTACTGCTACTACTACTACTACTACTACTACTACTGCTACTACTACTACTACTACTACTACTACTACTGCTACTACTACTACTACTACTACTACTACTACTGCTACTACTACTACTACTACTACTGCTACTACTACTACTACTACTACTACTACTACTACTACTGCTACTACTACTACTACTACTACAAGTACTACTACTACTACTACTACTACTACTACTACTACTACTGCTACTACTACTACTACTACTGCTACTACTACTACTACTACTACTACTACTGCTACTACTACTACTACTACTACTACTACAACTGTTACTACTACTACTGCTACTACTACTACTACTACTACTACTACTACTACTACTGCTACTACTACTACTACTACTGCTACTACTACTACTACTACTACTACTACTACTACTACTACTACTACTACTACTCTTATAATTATTCCCAGTATAGCACCTTGTCAACTGATCGTTTTTATATACTTCCTTAACTAACGTCTGGAATACACTGACCACTGCTAAACACTGCATAATATGCAGTTGAATGCAACGTCAGTAGAGTGCTTGTCCAGCTGGTTTTTAAATGACTGTATTGTTCGTGCATTTACACCGTCAACGAAGAGTTTATGTCGTTGAACTATAATTCTGGTCGTAAAATATCGTCACCTACGTTTATGTTGCTTCTTTTGGCTTGATGTTTCTTTATATTGTTTTGCATTATTGATTTTGCACTTCAAGTGTTGATGAAGGAGGGAATGAGAAGTTGTTGAAGGAGGGAAGGAGGGGTTGATGAAGGAGGGAGTGAGAAGTTGAGGAAGGAGAAGGGAGTGAAGGGTTGATGGAGGGACAGGTGAGGGGACAGTTAGCTTGATGGGAAATATTGGGAGTGAAAGATGAGGGGACACAGTTGATGAATTTGGAAACTAAACCCCTTCATTTCCCATCCTTCCACCAACCATGCGGGGTGGACCTCGGGGTGATAGAGAGCTCCCCTACACTCCACCAACCATGTGGGGTGAACCTCGGGGTGATAGAGAGCTCCCCTACACTCCACCAACCATGTGGGGTGAACCTCGGGGTGATAGAGAGCTCCCCTACACTCCACCAACCATGTGGGATGAACCCCGGGGTGATAGAGAGCTCCCTACACTCCACCAACCATGTGGGGTGAACCTCGGGGTGATAGAGAGCTCCCCTACACACCACCAACCATGTGGGGTGAACCTCGGGGAGATAGAGAGCTCCCCTACACTCCACCAACCATGTGGGGTGAACCTCGGGGTGATAGAGAGCTCCCCTACACTCCACCAACCATGTGGGGTGAACCTCGGGGTGATAGAGAGCTCCCCTACACTCCACCAGCCATGTGGGGTGAACCTCGGGGTGATAGAGAGCTCCCATACACTCCACCAACCATGTGGGGTGAACCTCGGGGTGATAGAGAGCTCCCCTACACTCCACCAACCATGTGGGTGAACCTCGGGGTGATAGAGAGCTCCCTACACTCCACCAACCATGTGGGATGAACCCCGGGGTGATAGAGAGCTCCCTACACTCCACCAACCATGTGGGGTGAACCTCGGGGTGATAGAGAGCTCCCCTACACTCCATAAACCATGCGGGGTGAGCCCCGGGGTGATAGAGAGGTCCCTACACTCCACCAACCATGTGGGGTGAACCTCGGGGTGATAGAGAGCTCCCCTACACTCTACCAACCATGCGGGTGAACCTCGGGGTGATAGAGAGCTCCCCTACACTACAACTATGCGGGGTGAGCCCCGGGATGATAGAGAGCGCCCCTACATTCCACCAACCATGCAGGGTGAGCCCCGGGATGACAGAGAGCGCCTCTACACTCCACCAACCACGCTGGGTTGAACGCCGGGGTGACAGAGAGCGCCTTAACTCTCCACCAACCACGCAGGATGAGGGAGAGCTCCCAAGCACTCCACCAACCACGCTGGGTGAGCCCCGAGGTGACAGAGAGCGCCTTAACTCTCCACCAACCACGCAGGATGAGGGAGAGCTCCCAAGCACTCCACCAACCAGGCGGGGTGAGCCCCGGGGTGACAGAGAGCGCCTTAACTCTCCACCAACCACGCAGGATGAGCCCCGGGGTGACAGAGAGCGCCTCAACTCTCCACCAACCACGCAGGATGAGGGAGAGCTCCCAAGCACTCCACCAACCACGCTGGGTGAGCGCCGGGGTAATAGAGAGCGCCCCTACACTCCACCAACCACGCTGGGTGAGCCCCGGGGTGACAGAGAGCGCCTCAACTCTCCACCAACCACGATGGGTGAGCCCCGGGGTGACAGAGAGCGCCTCAACTCTCCACCAACCACGCTGGGTGAGCCCCGGGGTGACAGAGAGCGCCTCAACTCTCCACCAACCACGCAGGATGAGGGAGAGCTCCCAAGCACTCCACCAACCACGCTGGGTGAGCGCCGGGGTAAAAGAGAGCACCCCTACACTCCACCAACCACGCTGGGTGAGCCCCGGGGTGACAGAGAGCGCCTCAACTCTCCACCAACCACGCTGGGTGAGCCCCGGGGTGACAGAGAGCGCCCCAACTCTCCACCAACTACGCTACATTAGGCGCTCAGTGAAATCAGAGCGCGACATAAATCTTGTCAAATAGTGTCGTTATTACACTTAATACGACTTTTATTTAGCATATTTAATGGCCTGTTTAGAATGAAACGCACCAGAGAAACTTATGGTAAAATCAATACTTGTTGTCAGCCTTTTGAGGACGAGGAGGAGGAGCAGGAGGAGCAGGAAGAGCAAGAGGAGCAGGAAGAGCAGGGGGAGGAGGAGGAGCACGGGGAGCAGGAGGAGCAGGAGGAGCAGGAGGAGCAGGAGGAGGAGGAGGAGGAGGAGGAGGAGGAGCAGGATGAGCAGGAGGAGCAGGAGCAGCAGTGGGAGGAGGAGGAGCAGGAGGGGCAGGAAGAGCAGGAGGAGCAGGAGGAGCAGGAGGAGCAGGAGGACCAGAAGGAGCAGGAGGAGCAGGAGGAGCAGGAGGAGCAGAAGGAGCAGGGGGAGGAGAAGGAGCAGGAGGACCAGAAGGAGCAGGAGGAGCAGGAGGAGCAGGAGGAGGAGAAGGAGCAGGGGGAGGAGAAGGAGAAACAGGAGCAGGAGGAGGAGGAGGTGGAGCATGAGGAGCAGGAGGAGCAGGAGGAGCAGGAGGAGCAGGGGGAGCAGGAGGAGCAGGAGGAGCAGGAGTAGCAATAGGAGCAGAGGGAGGAGGAGGAGAAGCAGGAGCAGGAGGAGCAGGAGGAGCAGGAGGAGCAGGGGGAGCAGGAGGAGCAGGAGTAGCAATAGGAGCAGAGGGAGGAGGAGGAGAAGCAGGAGCAGGAGGAGCAGGAGGAGCAGGAGGAGCAGGAGGAGCAGGAGGAGCAGGAGGAGCAGGAGGAGCAGGAGGAGCAGGAGGAGCAATAGGAGCAGAGGGAGGAGGAGGAGAAGCAGGAGCAGGAGGAGCAGGAGGAGCAGGAGGAGCAGGGGGAGTAGGAGGAGTAGGAGGAGCAGAAGGAGCAGGAGGAGCAGGAAAAGCAGGAGGAGCAGGAGGAGCAGGAGGAGCAGAAGGAGCAGGACGAGCAGGAGGAGCAGAAGGAGCAGGGGGAGCAGGAGGAGCAGGAGGAGCAGGAGGAGCAGGAGGAGCAGGGCGAGCAGGGGGAAAAGGAGGAGCAGGAGGAGCGGAAGGAGCAGGAGGAGCAGGAGTAGCAGGAGGAGCAAGAGGAGCAGGAGGAGCAGGAGGAGCAGGAGGAGCAGGAGGAGCAGGGGGAGGAGGAGGAGAAGCAGGAGCAGGAGGAGCAGGAGGAGCAGGAGGAGCAGGAGGAGCAGGGGGAGTAGGAGGAGTAGGAGGAGCAGAAGGAGCAGGAGGAGCAGGAAAAGCAGGAGGAGCAGGAGGAGCAGGAGGAGCAGAAGGAGCAGGAGGAGCAGGAGGAGCAAAAGGAGCAGGGGGAGCAGGAGGAGCAGGAGGAGCAGGAGGAGCAGGAGGAGCAGGTCGAGCAGGTGGAAAAGGAGGAGCAGGAGGAGCAGGAGGAGCAGGAGGAGCAGGAGGAGCAGGAGGAGCAGGGGGAGGAGGAGGAGCAGGAGGGGCAGGAGGAGCAGGAGGAGGAGGAGCAGGGGGAGCAGGAGGAGCAGGAGGAGCAGGAGGAGCAGAAGTAGCAGGAGGAGCAGGAGGAGCAGGAGGAGCAGAAGTAGCAGGAGGAGCAGGAGGAGCAGGGCGAGCAGGGGGAAAAGGAGGAGCAGGAGGAGCAGGAGGAGCAGGAGGAGCAGGAGGAGCAGGAGGAGCAGGGGGAGGAGGAGGAGCAGGAGGGGCAGGAGGAGCAGGAGGAGGAGGAGGAGCAGGGGGAGCAGGAGGAGCAGGAGGAGCAGGAGGAGCAGGAGGAGCAGGAGGAGCAGGAGGAGCAGGAGGAGCAGGAGGAGCAGGAGGAGCAGGAGGAGCAGGAGGAGCAGGGGGAGCAGGAGGAGCAGGAGGAGCAGGAGGAGCAGGAGGAGCAGGGGGAGCAGGAGGAGCAGGAGGAGCAAGAGGAGCAATAGGAGCAGAGGGAGCAGGAGGAGAAGCAGGAGCAGGAGGAGCAGGAGGAGCAGAAGGAGCAGGAGGAGCAGGAGGAGCGGAAGGAGCAGGAGGAGCAGGAGCAGCAGGGGGAGTAGGAGGAGCAGGAGGAGCAGGGGGAGGAGGAGGAGAAGCAGGAGCAGGAGGAGCAGGAGGAGCAGGAGGAGCAGGGGGAGTAGGAGGAGCAGGAGGAGCAGAAGGAGCAGGAGGAGCAGGAGGAGCAGGAAAAGCAGGAGGAGCAGGAGGAGCAGGAGGAGCAGAAGGAGCAGGAGGAGCAGGAGGAGCAGAAGGAGCAGGGGGAGCAGGAGGAGCAGAAGGAGCAGGAGGAGCAGGAGGAGCATGAGGAGCAGGAGGAGCAGGAGGAGCAGGGGGAGGAGGAGGAGCAGGAGGGGCAGGAGGAGCAGGAGGAGGAGGAGGAGCAGGGGGAGGAGGAGGAGCAGGAGGGGCAGGAGGAGCAGGAGGAGCAGGAGGAGCAGGAGGAGCAGGAGGAGCAGGGGGAGGAGGAGGAGCAGGAGGGGCAGGAGGAGCAGGAGGAGCAGGAGGAGGAGGAGCAGGGGGAGCAGGAGGAGCAGGAGGAGCAGGAGGAGCAGGAGGAGAAGGAAGAGCAGGAGGAGCAGGAGGAGCAGGAGGAGCAGGAGGAGCAGGAGGAGCAGGAGGAGCAGGAGGAGCAGGGGGAGCATGAGGAGCAGTAGTAGCAGGAGGAGCAAGAGGAGCAGGAGGAGCAGGAGGAGCAGGAGGAGCAGGAGGAGAAGGGGAAGGAGGAGGAGCAGGAGGGGCAGGAGGAGCAGGAGGAGCAGGAGGAGGAGGAGGAGCAGGAGGAGCAGGAGGAGCAGGAGGAGCAGGAGAAGCAGGAGGAGCAGGGGGAGGAGGAGGAGCAGGAGGGGCAGGAGGAGCAGGAGGAGCAGGAGGAGCAGGAGGACCAGGAGGAGCAGGAGGAGCAAGAGGAGCAGGAGGAGCAGGGGAGGGGGAGGAGCAGCAGGAGGAGGAGGAGGAGAAGCAGGAGCAGGAGGAGCAGGAGGAGGAGGAGGAGGTGGAGCATGAGGAGCAGGGGGAGCAGGAGGAGCAGGAGAAGCAGGGGGTGCATGAGGAGCAGGAGGAGCAGGAGGAGCAGGAGGAGCAGGAGGAGCAGAAGGAGCAGGAGGAGCAGGAGGAGCAGAAGGAGCAGGAGAAGCAGGAGGAGCAGGAGGAGCAGGAGGAGCAGGAGGAGCAGGGTGAGGAGGAGGAGAAGCAGGAGCAGGAGGAGTAGGAGGAGCAGGGGGATTAGGAGGAGCAGGAGGAGCAGGCAGAGCAGGCGGAGCAGGAGGAGCAGGAGGAGCAGGAGGAGCAGGAGAAGCAGAAGGAGCAGGAGGAGCAGGAGGAGCAGAAGGAGCAGGAGGAGCAGGAGGAGCAGGGGGAGCAGAGGGAGGAGGAGGAGAAGCAGGAGCAGGAGGAGCAGGGGAAGGAGGAGGAGAAGCAGGAGCAGGAGGAGCAGGAGGAGCAGGAGGAGCAGGAGGAGCAGGAGGAGCAGGAGGAGCAGGAGGAGCAGAAGGAGCAGGAGGAGCAGGAGGAGCAGAAGGAGCAGGAGAAGCAGGAGGAGCAGGAGGAGCAGGAGGAGCAGGAGGAGCAGGAGGAGCAGGGTGAGGAGGAGGAGAAGCAGGAGCAGGAGGAGCAGGAGGAGCAGGAGGAGCAGGGGGATTAGGAGGAGCAGGAGGAGCAGGCAGAGCAGGCGGAGCAGGAGGAGCAGGAGGAGCAGGAGGAGCAGGAGAAGCAGAAGGAGCAGGAGGAGCAGGAGGAGCAGAAGGAGCAGGAGGAGCAGGAGGAGCAGGGGGAGCAGAGGGAGGAGGAGGAGAAGCAGGAGCAGGAGGAGCAGGGGAAGGAGGAGGAGAAGCAGGAGCAGGAGGAGCAGGAGGAGCAGGAGGAGCAGGAGGAGCAGGAGGAGCAGGGGAGCAGAGGGAGGAGGAGGAGGAGAAGCAGGAGCAGGAGGAGCAGGGGAAGGAGGAGGAGAAGCAGGAGCAGGAGGAGCAGGAGGAGCAGGAGGAGCAGGAGGAGCAGGAGGAGCAGGAGGAGGAACAGGAGGAGCAGGACGAAGAGGAGGAGCAGGAGGAATAGGACGAGGAGGAGGAGCAGTAGGAGCAGGAGTAGCATGACGAGGAGGAGGAACATTAGGAGCAGGACGAAGTGGAGGTGCAGGAGAAGCAGGAGGAGCAGGAGGAGCAGAAGGAACAGGAGGAGCAGGAGGAGCAGGAGGAGCAGGAGGAGCAGTAGGAGCAGGAGGAGCATGACGAGGAGGAGGAACAGGAGGAGCAGGGCGAGGAGGAGGTGCAGGAGAAGCAGGAGGAGCAGGAGGAGCAGGACGAACAGGAGGAGCAGGAGGAGCAGGATGAGCAGGAGGAGCAGGAGGATCAGGAGGAGCAGGAGGAGCAGGAGGAGCAGGAGGAGCAGGAGGAGCAGGAGGAGCAGGAGGAATAGGACGAGGAGGAGGAGCAGTAGAAGCAGGAGGAGCATGACGAGGAGGAGGAACAGGAGTAGCAGGACGAGGAGGAGGAACAGGAGGAGCAGGACGAGGAGGAGGTGCAGGAGAAGCAGGAGGAGCAGTAGGAGCAGGAGGAACAGGAGGAACAGAAGGAGCAGGAGGAGGAGCAGGAGGAACAAGAGGAACAGAAGGAGCAGGAGAAGGAGCAGGAGGAGCAGGAGGAGCAGGAGGAGAAGAAGGAGCAGAAGGAGCAGGAGGAGGAGCAGGAGGAGCAGAAGGAGCAGAAGGAGCAGGAGGAGGAGCAGGAGGAGCAGGAGGAACAGAAGGAGCAGGAGGAGGAGCAGGAGGAGCAGGAGGGTAGCAGGAGAAGTAGGAGGAGCAGGAGGAGGAGCAGGAAGAGGAACAGGAGCAGCAGGAGGAGGAGGAAAAATAGGAAAAGAAGGAGGAGGACGAGGAGGAGGAGGAAGAGAAGGAGGAGGAGGAGCAGGAGGAGGACGAGGAGGAGGAGGAAGAGAAGGAGGAGGAGGAGCAGGAGGAGAAGGAGCAGGAGGAGCAGGAGGAACAAGAGGAATAGGAGGAACGGGAGCAGGAGGAGCAGGACGAGTAGGAGGAGGAGGAAGAGGAGTAGCAGGAGAAGTAGGAGAACCGGTAGGATCGGGAGGATCTACAGATGTAGGAGGAGGAAGAGGAAGAAAAGGAAAAGTAGGAGCAGGCGAGGCAAAATCTCAAAGTATATAGGTCCATTATGACGTGTGACGACACTGTCACCTTGTAGTGGGGCTGTGTGAGGACACTGTCACCTTGTAGTGGGACTGTGTGAGGACACTGTCACCTTGTAGTGGGACTGTGTGAGGACACTGTCACCTTGTAGTGGGACTGTGTGAGGACACTGTCACCTTGTAGTGGGAATGTGTGAGGACACTGTCACCTTGTAGTGGGACTGTGTGAGGACACTGTCACCTTGTAGTGGGACTGTGTGAGGACACTGTCACCTTGTAGTGGGGCTGTGTGAGGACACTGTCACCTTGTAGTGGGACTGTGTGAGGACACTGCCACCTTGTAGTGGGACTGTGTGAGGACACTGTCACCTTGTAGTGGGACTGTGTGAGGACACTGTCACCTTGTAGTGGGACTGTGTGAGGACACTGTCACCTTGTAGTGGGACTGTGTGAGGACACTGTCACCTTGTAGTGGGACTGTGTGAGGACACTGTCACCTTGTAGTGGGGCTGTGTGAGGACACTGTCACCTTGTAGTGGGACTGTGTGAGGACACTGTCACCTTGTAGTGGGACTGTGTGAGGACACTGTCACCTTGTAGTGGGACTGTGTGAGGACACTGTCACCTTGTAGTGGGACTGTGTGAGGACACTGTCACCTTGTAGTGGGACTGTGTGAGGACACTGTCACCTTGTAGTGGGACTGTGTGAGGACACTGTCACCTTGTAGTGGGACTGTGTGAGGACACTGTCACCTTGTAGTGGGACTGTGTGAGGACACTGCCACCTTGTAGTGGGACTGTGTGAGGACACTGTCACCTTGTAGTGGGACTGTGTGAGGACACTGTCACCTTGTAGTGGGACTGTGTGAGGACACTGTCACCTTGTAGTGGGACTGTGTGAGGACACTGTCACCTTGTAGTGGGACTGTGTGAGGACACTGTCACCTTGTAGTGGGACTGTGTGAGGACACTGTCACCTTGTAGTGGGACTGTGTGAGGACACTGTCACCTTGTAGTGGGACTGTGTGAGGACACTGTCACCTTGTAGTGGGACTGTGTGAGGACACTGTCACCTTGTAGTGGGACTGTGTGAGGACACTGTCACCTTGTAGTGGGACTGTGTGAGGACACTGTCACCTTGTAGTGGGACTGTGTGAGGACACTGTCACCTTGTAGTGGGACTGTGTGAGGACACTGTCACCTTGTAGTGGGACTGTGTGAGGACACTGTCACCTTGTAGTGGGACTGTGTGAGGACACTGTCACCTTGTAGTGGGACTGTGTGAGGACACTGTCACCTTGTAGTGGGACTGTGTGAGGACACTGTCACCTTGTAGTGGGACTGTGTGAGGACACTGTCACCTTGTAGTGGGACTGTGTGAGGACACTGTCACCTTGTAGTGGGACTGTGTGAGGACACTGTCACCTTGTAGTGGGACTGTGTGAGGACACTGTCACCTTGTAGTGGGACTGTGTGAGGACACTGTCACCTTGTAGTGGGACTGTGTGAGGACACTGTCACCTTGTAGTGGGACTGTGTGAGGACACTGTCACCTTGTAGTGGGACTGTGTGAGGACACTGTCACCTTGTAGTGGGACTGTGTGAGGACACTGTCACCTTGTAGTGGGACTGTGTGAGGACACTGTCACCTTGTAGTGGGACTGTGTGAGGACACTGTCACCTTGTAGTGGGACTGTGTGAGGACACTGTCACCTTGTAGTGGGACTGTGTGAGGACACTGTCACCTTGTAGTGGGACTGTGTGAGGACACTGTCACCTTGTAGTGGGACTGTGTGAGGACACTGTCACCTTGTAGTGGGACTGTGTGAGGACACTGTCACCTTGTAGTGGGACTGTGTGAGGACACTGTCACCTTGTAGTGGGACTGTGTGAGGACACTGTCACCTTGTAGTGGGACTGTGTGAGGACACTGTCACCTTGTAGTGGGACTGTGTGAGGACACTGTCACCTTGTAGTGGGACTGTGTGAGGACACTGCCACCTTGTAGTGGGACTGTGTGAGGACACTGTCACCTTGTAGTGGGACTGTGTGAGGACACTGTCACCTTGTAGTGGGACTGTGTGAGGACACTGTCACCTTGTAGTGGGACTGTGTGAGGACACTGTCACCTTGTAGTGGGACTGTGTGAGGACACTGTCACCTTGTAGTGGGACTGTGTGAGGACACTGTCACCTTGTAGTGGGACTGTGTGAGGACACTGCCACCTTGTAGTGGGACTGTGTGAGGACACTGTCACCTTGTAGTGGGACTGTGTGAGGACACTGTCACCTTGTAGTGGGACTGTGTGAGGACACTGTCACCTTGTAGTGGGACTGTGTGAGGACACTGTCACCTTGTAGTGGGACTGTGTGAGGACACTGCCACCTTGTAGTGGGACTGTGTGAGGACACTGTCACCTTGTAGTGGGACTGTGTGAGGACACTGTCACCTTGTAGTGGGACTGTGTGAGGACACTGTCACCTTGTAGTGGGACTGTGTGAGGACACTGTCACCTTGTAGTGGGACTGTGTGAGGACACTGTCACCTTGTAGTGGGACTGTGTGAGGACACTGTCACCTTGTAGTGGGACTGTGTGAGGACACTGTCACCTTGTAGTGGGACTGTGTGAGGACACTGTCACCTTGTAGTGGGACTGTGTGAGGACACTGTCACCTTGTAGTGGGACTGTGTGAGGACACTGTCACCTTGTAGTGGGACTGTGTGAGGACACTGTCACCTTGTAGTGGGACTGTGTGAGGACACTGTCACCTTGTAGTGGGACTGTGTGAGGACACTGTCACCTTGTAGTGGGACTGTGTGAGGACACTGACACTGCCACCTTGTAGTGGGACTGTGTGAGGACACTGTCACCTTGTAGTGGGACTGTGTGAGGACACTGTCACCTTGTAGTGGGACTGTGTGAGGACACTGTCACCTTGTAGTGGGACTGTGTGAGGACACTGTCACCTTGTAGTGGGACTGTGTGAGGACACTGTCACCTTGTAGTGGGACTGTGTGAGGACACTGTCACCTTGTAGTGGGACTGTGTGAGGACACTGTCACCTTGTAGTGGGACTGTGTGAGGACACTGTCACCTTGTAGTGGGACTGTGTGAGGACACTGTCACCTTGTAGTGGGACTGTGTGAGGACACTGTCACCTTGTAGTGGGACTGTGTGAGGACACTGTCACCTTGTAGTGAGACTGTGTGAGGACACTGTCACCTTGTAGTGGGACTGTGTGAGGACACTGTCACCTTGTAGTGGGACTGTGTGAGGACATTGTCACCTTGTAGTGAGGCTGTGTGAGGACACTGTCACCTTGTAGTGGGACTGTGTGAGGACACTGTCACCTTGTAGTGGGACTGTGTGAGGACACTGTCACCTTGTAGTGGGACTGTGTGAGGACACTGTCACCTTGTAGTGGGACTGTGTGAGGACACTGTCACCTTGTAGTGGGACTGTGTGAGGACACTGCCACCTTGTAGTGGGACTGTGTGAGGACACTGCCACCTTGTAGTGGGACTGTGTGAGGACACTGTCACCTTGTAGTGGGACTGTGTGAGGACACTGTCACCTTGTAGTGGGACTGTGTGAGGACACTGTCACCTTGTAGTGGGACTGTGTGAGGACACTGTCACCTTGTAGTGGGACTGTGTGAGGACACTGTCACCTTGTAGTGGGACTGTGTGAGGACACTGTCACCTTGTAGTGGTACTGTGTGAGGACACTGTCACCTTGTAGTGGGACTGTGTGAGGACACTGTCACCTTGTAGTGGGACTGTGTGAGGACACTGTCACCTTGTAGTGGGGCTGTGTGAGGACACTGTCACCTTGTAGTGGGACTGTGTGAGGACACTGTCACCTTGTAGTGGGACTGTGTGAGGACACTGTCACCTTGTAGTGGGGCTGTGTGAGGACACTGTCACCTTGTAGTGGGACTGTGTGAGGACACTGTCACCTTGTAGTGGGACTGTGTGAGGACACTGTCACCTTGTAGTGGGACTGTGTGAGGACACTGTCACCTTGTAGTGGGACTGTGTGAGGACACTGTCACCTTGTAGTGGGACTGTGTGAGGACACTGTCACCTTGTAGTGGGACTGTGTGAGGACACTGTCACCTTGTAGTGGGACTGTGTGAGGACACTGTCACCTTGTAGTGGGACTGTGTGAGGACACTGTCACCTTGTAGTGGGACTGTGTGAGGACACTGTCACCTTGTAGTGGGGCTGTGTGAGGAAACTGTCACCTTGTAGTGGGACTGTGTGAGGACACTGTCACCTTGTAGTGGGACTGTGTGAGGACACTGTCACCTTGTAGTGGGGCTGTGTGAGGACACTGTCACCTTGTAGTGGGACTGTGTGAGGACACTGTCACCTTGTAGTGGGACTGTGTGAGGACACTGTCACCTTGTAGTGGGGCTGTGTGAGGACACTGCCACCTTGTAGTGGGGCTGTGTGAGGACACTGCCACCTTGTAGTGGGGCTGTGTGAGGACACTGTCACCTTGTAGTGGGGCTGTGTGAGGACACTGTCACCTTGTAGTGGGGCTGTGTGAGGACACTGCCACCTTGTAGTGGGGCTGTGTGAGGACACTGCCACCTTGTAGTGGGGCTGTGTGAGGACACTGCCACCTTGTAGTGGGGCTGTGTGAGGACACTGCCACCTTGTAGTGGGGCTGTGTGAGGACACTGCCACCTTGTAGTGGGGCTGTGTGAGGACACTGCCACCTTGTAGTGGGGCTGTGTGAGGACACTGTCACCTTTTAGTGGGGCTGTGTGAGGACACTGTCACCTTGTAGTGGGGCTGTGTGAGGACACTGTCACCTTGTAGTGGGGCTGTGTGACGACACTGTCACCTTGTAGTGGGGCTGTGTGAGGACACTGTCACCTTGTAGTGGGGCTGTGTGAGGACACTGTCACCTTGTAGTGGGGCTGTGTGAGGACACTGCCACCTTGTAGTGGGGCTGTGTGAGGACACTGTCACCTTGTAGTGGGACTGTGTGAGGAAATTGTCACCTTGTAGTGGGGCTGTGTGAGGACACTGTCACCTTGTAGTGGGGCTGTGTGAGGACACTGTCACCTTGTAGTGGGGCTGTGTGAGGACACTGTCACCTTGTAGTGGGGCTGTGTGAGGACACTGTCACCTTGTAGAGGGGCTGTGTGAGGACACTGTCACCTTGTAGTGGGGCTGTGTGAGGACACTGTCACCTTGTAGTGGGGCTGTGTGAGGACACTGTCACCTTGTAGTGGGACTGTGTGAGGACATTGTCACCTTGTAGTGGGGCTGTGTGAGGACACTGTCACCTTGTAGTGGGGCTGTGTGAGGACACTGTCACCTTGTAGTGGATCTGTGTGAGGGCATTGTCACCTTGCAATGGGACTGTGTGAGGACACTGTCACCTTGTAGTGGGGTTGTGTGAGGACACTGTCACCTTTTAGTGGGACTGTGTGAGGACACTGTCACCTTGTAGTGGGACTGTGTGAAAACATTGCCACCTTGTAGTGGGGCTGTGTGAGGACACTGTCACCTTGTAGTGTGACTGATTGAGGACACTATCAGCTTGTTGTGGGACTGTGTGAGGACACTGTCACCTTGTAGTGGGACTGTGAGGACTCTGTCAGCTTGTAGTGGGAATGTGTGAGGACACTGTCACCTTGTAGTGGGACTGTGTGAGGACACAGTCAGCTTTTAATGGGACTGAGTGAGGACACTGTCACCATTGTAGTGGAACTGTGTGAGGACACTCTCACCTTGTAGTGGGACTGTGTGAGGACACTCTCACCTTGTAGTGGGACTGTGTGAGGACACTCTCACCTTGTAGTGGGACTGTGTGAAGACACTGTCACCTTGTAGTGGGACTGTGTGAGAACACTGTCACCTTGTAGTGGGACTGTGTGAGGACACTGTCACATTGTAGTGGGACTGTGTGAGGAAGCTGTCACCTTGCAGTGGGACTGTGTGAGGACACTATCACCTTGTAGTGGGGTTGTGTGAGGACACTGTCAGCTTGTAGTGGGGCAGTGTGAGGACACTGTCACCTTGTAGTGCGGCTGTGGGAGGACACTGTCTCCATGTAGTGGGACTGTGTGAGGGCACTGTCACCTTGTAGTGGGGCTGTGTAATGACACTGTCACCTTGTAGTGGGGCTGTGTGAGAACACTGTCAGCTTGTAGTGGGGCAGTGTGAGGACACTGTCAGCTTGTAAATGGACTGTGTGAGCACACTGTCACCTTGTAGTGGGGCTGTGTGAGGAAACCGTCACCTTGTAGTGGGGCTGCCTGAGGACACTTTCGCCTTGTAGTGGGGCTGTGTGAGGACACTGTCACCTTGTAGTGTGGCTGTGTGAGGACACTGTCACCTTTTAGTGGGGCTGTGAGGACACTGTCAGCTTGTAGTGGGACTGCGTGAGGAGACTGTCACCTTGTAGTGGGACTGTGTGAGGAGTCTGTCACCCTGTAGTGGGGCTGTGTGAGGACACTGTCACCTTGTAGTGGGGCTGTGTGAGGACACTGTCACCTTGTAGTGGGACTGTGTGAGGATACTGTCACCTTGTAGTGGGATTGTGTGAGGAGACTGTCACCTTGTAGTGGGGCTGTGAGAGGACACTGTCAGCTTGTAGTGGGACTGTGTGAGGACACTGTCACCTTGTAGTGGGACTGTGTGAGGACACTGTCACCTTGTAGTGGGACTGTGTGAGGACACTGTCACCTTGTAGTGGGGCTGTGTGAGGACACTGTCACTTTGTAGTGGGACTGTGTGAGGACACTGTCACCTTGTAATGGAGCTGTGTGAGGGCACTGTTACCTTGTAGCGGAGCTGTGTGAGGACACTGTCACCTTATAGTAGGATTGTGTGAGGACACTGTCACCTTGTAGTGGGACTGTGTGAGGTCGCTCACCTTGTAGTGGGACTGTGTGAGGACACTGTCACCTTGTAGTGGGACTGTGTGAGGACGCTGTCACCTAGTAGTGGGACTGTGTGAAGATATTGTCACCTTGTAGTGGGACTGTGTGAGGACGTTGTCACCTTGTAGTGGGCCTGTGTGAGGACACTGTCACCTTGCAGAGGGACTGAGTGAGGGCACTGTCACCTTGTAGTGGGACTGTGTGAGGGCGCTGTCACCTTGTAGTGCGACTGTGTGAGGACACTGTCACCTTGTAGGCGGACTGTGTGAGGACACTTTCACCTTGTAGTGGGACTGTGTGAGGACGATGTCTCCTAGTAGTGGGACTGCGTGAGAACGCTGTCACCTTGTAGTGGAACTGTGTGAGGACACTGTCAGCTTGTAGTGGGACTGTGTGAGAACGCTGTCACCTTGTAGTGGGACTGTGTGACGACACTGTCACCTTGTAGTGCGGCTGTGTGAGGACAGTCACCTTATAGTGGAACTGTGTGAGGACACTGTCACCTTGTCGTGGGAGTGTGTGAGGACACTGTCACCTTCTAGTGGGGCTGTGTGAGGACACTGTCACCTTGTAGTGGGACTGTGTGAGGACACTGTTAGCTTGTAGTGGGACTGTGTGAGGACACTGTCACCTTGTAGTGGGACTGTGTCAGGACACTGTCATCTTTTAGTGGGACTGTGTGAGGACACTAACATCTTATAGTGGGACTGTGTGAGGACACTGTCACCTGTAATGGGAATGTGTGAGGACACTGTCAGCTTGTATAGGGACTGTGTGAATACACTGTCAGCATGTAGTGGGGCTGTGTGAGGACACTGTCACCTTGTAGTGGGGCAGTGTGAGGACACTGTCACCTTGTAGTGAGGCTGTGTGAGGGCACTGTCAGCTTGTAGTGGGGCTGTGTGAGGACAATGTCAGCTTGTAGTGCGACTGGGTGAGGACACTTTCAGCTTGTAGTGGGGCTGTGTGAGGACACTGTCAGCTTGTAGTGGGACTGTGTGAGGACACTGTCACCTTGTAGTGGGACTGTGCGATGAGACTGTCACCTTGTAGTGGGGCTGTGTGAAGACACGGTCACCTTGTAGTGGGGATGTGTGAGGACACTCTCAGCTTGTGGTGGAGCTGTGTGAGGACACTGTCAGCTTGTAGTGGTACTGGGTGAGGACACTGTCAGCTTGTGGTGGGGCTGTGTGTGAGGACACTGTTAGCTTGTGGTGGGACTGTGTGTAAGGACACTGTCAGCTTGTGGTGGAACTGTGTGAGGACACTGTCAGCTTGTGGTGGGTATGTGTGTGAGGACACTGTCAGCTTGTGGTGGGACTGTGTGTGAGGACACTGTCAGCTTGTAGTGGGGCCGTGTGAGGGCACTGTCAGCTTGTGGTGAGGCTGTGTGAGGACACTGTCAGCTTGTGGTGGGGCTGTGTGAGGACACTGTCAGCTTGTGATGGTGATGTGAGAAGAATCTGTCACCTTGTTTTGGGGCTGTGTGAGGACACTGTCAGCTTGTGGTGGGGGATGCGTGAGGACACTGTCAGCTTGTGGTGGGGCTGTGTGAGGAATCTTTAAGCTTTTGGTCGGGCTGTGAGTAAGGACACTGTCAGCTTGTGGTGGGGCTGTGTGAGGACACTCTCAGCTTGTTGTGGGGCTGTGTGATGACACTGTCAGCTTGTGTTGGGGCTCTGTGAGGACACTGTCAGCTTGTGGTGGTGATGTGTGAAGAAACTGTCAGCTAGTGGTGGGGCTGTGTGAGGACACTTTCTGCTTGTGGTGGGGCTGTGTGAGGACGCTGTCAGCTTGTGGTGGGGCTGTGTGAAGATTCTATCATCTTGTAGTGTTGATGGGTGAGTACACTGTCAGCTTTTGGTGGGGCTGTGTGTGAGTACACTGTCAGCTTTTGGTGGTGATGTGTGAAGAAACTGTCAGCTTGTGGTGGGGCTGTTTGAGGACATTGTCAGCTTGTGGTGGGGCTGTGTGAGGGCACTGTCAGCTTGTGGTGGGGCTGTTTAAGGACACTCTCAGCTTGTGGTGGGACTGTGTGAGGATACTCTCAGCTTGTAGTGGGCCTCTGTGTGAGGACACTGTCAGCTTGTGGTGGGGCTGTGTGTAAGGGCACTGTCAGCTTGTGGTGGGGCTGTGTGAGGACACTGTCAGCTTGTGGTGGGGCTGGGTGAGGACACTCTCAGCTTTTAGTGGTGCTGTGTGAGGACACTGTCAGCTTATGGTGGGGCTGTGTGAGGACACTGTCAGCTTGTGGTGTGGATGTGTGAAGACATTGTCAGCTTGTAGTGGGGCTGTGTAAGGACACTGTCAGCTTGTGGTGGGGCTGTGTGAGGACACTGTCAGCTTGTGGTGGGGCTGTGTGAGGACACTGTCAGCTTGTGGTAGGGATGTGTGAGGACACTGTCAGCTTGTGTTGGTGATGTGTGAAGAAACTGTCAGCTTGTGGTGGGACTGTGTGAGGACACTGTCAGCTTGTTGTGGGGCTGTGTGAGGACACTGTCAGCTTGTGGTGGGGCTGTGTGAAGACACTGTCAGCTTGTAGAGGTGATGGGTGAGGACACTGTCAGCTTGTGGTGGGGCTGTGTGTGATGAAACTGTCAGCTTGTGGTGGTGATGTGTGAAGAAACTGTCAGCTTGTGTTGGGGCTGTGTGATGACACTGTCAGCTTGTGGTGGGGCTGTGTGAGGACACTGTCACTATGTGGTGGGGATGCGTGAGGACACTGTCAGCTTGTGGTGGGGCTGTGTGAGGAATCTTTAAGCTTTTGGTCGGGCTGTGAGTAAGGACACTGTCAGCTTGTGGTGGGGCTGTGTGAGGACACTGTCAGCTTGTGGTGGGGTTGTGTGAGGACACTGTCACCTTGTACTGGGAGTGTGTGAGGACACTGTCACCTTGTAGTGGGGCAGTGTGAGGACACTGTCACCTTGTACTGGGAGTGTGTGAGGACACTGTCACCTTGTAGTGGGGTTGTGTGAGGACACTGTCACCTTGTAGTGGGACAGTGTGAGGACACTGTGACCTTGTAGTGGGACTGTGCGAGGACACTGTCAGCTTGTAATGGGACTGTGTGAGCACACTGTCAGCTTGTGTTGGGGCTGTGTGAGGACACTGTCAGCTTGTGGTGGGGCTGTGTGTGGACACTGTCAGCTTGTGGTGGGGCTCTGTGTGCGGACACTGTTAGCTTACGGTGGGACTTTGTGTGAGGACACTGGTAGCATGTGGTGGGGCTCTGTGTGAGGACACTGTCAGCTTGTAGTGGTGCTGGGTGAGGACACTGTCAGCTTGTGGTGGGGCTGTGTGAGGAAACTTTAAGCTTATGGTCGGGCTGTGAGTAAGGACACTGTCAGCTTGTGGTGGGGCTGTGTGAGGACACTGTCAGCTTGTTGTGGGACTGTGTGTGAGGACACTGTCAGCTTGTAGTGGTGCTGGGTGAGGACACTGTCAGCTTGTGGTGGGGCTGTGAGAGGACACTGTCAGCTTGTGGTGGGGATGTGTGTGAGGACTCTGTCAGCTCGTTGTGGGACTGTGTGTAAGGACACTGTCAGCTTGTGATGAGACTGTGTGAGGACACTGTCAGCTTGTGGTGGGGCTGTGTGAGGACACTGTCAGCTTGTGGTGGGGCTGTGTGAGAATACTTTCAGCTTGTGGCGGTGATGTGTGAAGAAACTGTCAGCTTGTGGTGCGGCTGTGTGAGGACACTGTCAGCTTGTGGTGGGGATGCGTGAGGACACTGTCAGCTTGTGTTGGGGCTCTGTGAGGACACTGTCAGCTTGTGGTGGTGATGTGTGAAGAAACTGTCAGCTAGTGGTGGGGCTGTGTGAGGACATTGTCAGCTTGTTATGGGGCTGGGTGAGGAAACTTTAAGCTTGTGGTCAGGCTGTGAGTAAGGACACTGTCAGCTTGTGGTGGGGCTGTGTGAGGACACTCTCAGCTTGTTGTGGGGCTGTGTGATGACACTGTCAGCTTGTGTTGGGGCTCTGTGAGGACACTGTCAGCTTGTGGTGGTGATGTGTGAAGAAACTGTCAGCTAGTGGTGGGGCTGTGTGAGGACACTTTCTGCTTGTGGTGGGGCTGTGTGAGGACGCTGTCAGCTTGTGGTGGGGCTGTGTGAAGATACTGTCATCTTGTAGTGTTGATGGGTGAGTACACTGTCAGCTTTTGGTGGGGCTGTGTGTGAGTACACTGTCAGCTTTTGGTGGTGATGTGTGAAGAAACTGTCAGCTTGTGGTGGGGCTGTTTGAGGACATTGTCAGCTTGTGGTGGGGCTGTGTGAGGGCACTGTCAGCTTGTGGTGGGGCTGTTTAAGGACACTCTCAGCTTGTGGTGGGACTGTGTGAGGATACTCTCAGCTTGTAGTGGGCCTCTGTGTGAGGACACTGTCAGCTTGTGGTGGGGCTATGTGTAAGGGCACTGTCAGCTTGTGGTGGGGCTATGTGAGGACACTGTCAGCTTGTGGTGGGGCTGGGTGAGGACACTCTCAGCTTTTAGTGGTGCTGTGTGAGGACACTGTCAGCTTATGGTGGGGCTGTGTGAGGACACTGTCAGCTTGTGGTGTGGATGTGTGAAGACATTGTCAGCTTGTAGTGGGGCTGTGTAAGGACACTGTCAGCTTGTGGTGGGGCTGTGTGAGGACACTGTCAGCTTGTGGTGGGGCTGTGTGAGGACACTGTCAGCTTGTGGTAGGGATGTGTGAGGACACTGTCAGCTTGTGTTGGTGATGTGTGAAGAAACTGTCAGCTTGTGGTGGGACTGTGTGAGGACACTGTCAGCTTGTTGTGGGGCTGTGTGAGGACACTGTCAGCTTGTGGTGGGTCTGTGTGAGGACACTGTCAGCTTGTGGTGGGGCTGTGTGAAGACACTGTCAGCTTGTAGAGGTGATGGGTGAGGACACTGTCAGCTTGTGGTGGGGCTGTGTGTGATGAAACTGTCAGCTTGTGGTGTTGATGTGTGAAGAAACTGTCAGCTTGTGTTGGGGCTGTGTGATGACACTGTCAGCTTGTGGTGGGGCTGTGTGAGGACACTGTCAGTATGTGGTGGGGATGCGTGAGGACACTGTCAGCTTGTGGTGGGGCTGTGTGAGGAATCTTTAAGCTTTTGGTCGGGCTGTGAGTAAGGACACTGTCAGCTTGTGGTGGGGCTGTGTGAGGACACTGTCACCTTGTAGTGGGGCTGTGTGAGAACACTGTCAGCTTGTAGTGGGGCAGTGTGAGGACACTGTCAGCTTGTAAATGGACTGTGTGAGCACACTGTCACCTTGTAGTGGGGCTGTGTGAGGAAACCGTCACCTTGTAGTGGGGCTGCCTGAGGACACTTTCGCCTTGTAGTGGGGCTGTGTGAGGACACTGTCACCTTGTAGTGTGGCTGTGTGAGGACACTGTCACCTTTTAGTGGGGCTGTGAGGACACTGTCAGCTTGTAGTGGGACTGCGTGAGGAGACTGTCACCTTGTAGTGGGACTGTGTGAGGAGTCTGTCACCCTGTAGTGGGGCTGTGTGAGGACACTGTCACCTTGTAGTGGGGCTGTGTGAGGACACTGTCACCTTGTAGTGGGACTGTGTGAGGATACTGTCACCTTGTAGTGGGATTGTGTGAGGAGACTGTCACCTTGTAGTGGGGCTGTGAGAGGACACTGTCAGCTTGTAGTGTGACTGTGTGAGGACACTGTCACCTTGTAGTGGGACTGTGTGAGGACACTGTCACCTTGTAGTGGGACTGTGTGAGGACACTGTCACCTTGTAGTGGGGCTGTGTGAGGACACTGTCACTTTGTAGTGGGACTGTGTGAGGACACTGTCACCTTGTAATGGAGCTGTGTGAGGGCACTGTTACCTTGTAGCGGAGCTGTGTGAGGACACTGTCACCTTATAGTAGGATTGTGTGAGGACACTGTCACCTTGTAGTGGGACTGTGTGAGGTCGCTCACCTTGTAGTGGGACTGTGTGAGGACACTGTCACCTTGTAGTGGGACTGTGTGAGGACGCTGTCACCTAGTAGTGGGACTGTGTGAAGATATTGTCACCTTGTAGTGGGACTGTGTGAGGACGTTGTCACCTTGTAGTGGGCCTGTGTGAGGACACTGTCACCTTGCAGAGGGACTGAGTGAGGGCACTGTCACCTTGTAGTGGGACTGTGTGAGGGCGCTGTCACCTTGTAGTGCGACTGTGTGAGGACACTGTCACCTTGTAGGCGGACTGTGTGAGGACACTTTCACCTTGTAGTGGGACTGTGTGAGGACGATGTCTCCTAGTAGTGGGACTGCGTGAGAACGCTGTCACCTTGTAGTGGAACTGTGTGAGGACACTGTCAGCTTGTAGTGGGACTGTGTGAGAACGCTGTCACCTTGTAGTGGGACTGTGTGACGACACTGTCACCTTGTAGTGCGGCTGTGTGAGGACAGTCACCTTATAGTGGAACTGTGTGAGGACACTGTCACCTTGTCGTGGGAGTGTGTGAGGACACTGTCACCTTCTAGTGGGGCTGTGTGAGGACACTGTCACCTTGTAGTGGGACTGTGTGAGGACACTGTTAGCTTGTAGTGGGACTGTGTGAGGACACTGTCACCTTGTAGTAGGACTGTGTCAGGACACTGTCATCTTTTAGTGGGACTGTGTGAGGACACTAACATCTTATAGTGGGACTGTGTGAGGACACTGTCACCTGTAATGGGAATGTGTGAGGACACTGTCAGCTTGTATAGGGACTGTGTGAATACACTGTCAGCATGTAGTGGGGCTGTGTGAGGACACTGTCACCTTGTAGTGGGGCAGTGTGAGGACACTGTCACCTTGTAGTGAGGCTGTGTGAGGGCACTGTCAGCTTGTAGTGGGGCTGTGTGAGGACAATGTCAGCTTGTAGTGCGACTGGGTGAGGACACTTTCAGCTTGTAGTGGGGCTGTGTGAGGACACTGTCAGCTTGTAGTGGGACTGTGTGAGGACACTGTCACCTTGTAGTGGGACTGTGCGATGAGACTGTCACCTTGTAGTGGGGCTGTGTGAAGACACGGTCACCTTGTAGTGGGGATGTGTGAGGACACTCTCAGCTTGTGGTGGAGCTGTGTGAGGACACTGTCAGCTTGTAGTGGTACTGGGTGAGGACACTGTCAGCTTGTGGTGGGGCTGTGTGTGAGGACACTGTTAGCTTGTGGTGGGACTGTGTGTAAGGACACTGTCAGCTTGTGGTGGAACTGTGTGAGGACACTGTCAGCTTGTGGTGGGTATGTGTGTGAGGACACTGTCAGCTTGTGGTGGGACTGTGTGTGAGGACACTGTCAGCTTGTAGTGGGGCTGTGTGAGGGCACTGTCAGCTTGTGGTGAGGCTGTGTGAGGACACTGTCAGCTTGTGGTGGGGCTGTGTGAGGACACTGTCAGCTTGTGATGGTGATGTGAGAAGAATCTGTCACCTTGTTTTGGGGCTGTGTGAGGACACTGTCAGCTTGTGGTGGGGGATGCGTGAGGACACTGTCAGCTTGTGGTGGGGCTGTGTGAGGAATCTTTAAGCTTTTGGTCGGGCTGTGAGTAAGGACACTGTCAGCTTGTGGTGGGGCTGTGTGAGGACACTCTCAGCTTGTTGTGGGGCTGTGTGATGACACTGTCAGCTTGTGTTGGGGCTCTGTGAGGACACTGTCAGCTTGTGGTGGTGATGTGTGAAGAAACTGTCAGCTAGTGGTGGGGCTGTGTGAGGACACTTTCTGCTTGTGGTGGGTCTGTGTGAGGAAGCTGTCAGCTTGTGGTGGGGCTGTGTGAAGATTCTGTCATCTTGTAGTGTTGATGGGTGAGTACACTGTCAGCTTTTGGTGGGGCTGTGTGTGAGTACACTGTCAGCTTTTGGTGGTGATGTGTGAAGAAACTGTCAGCTTGTGGTGGGGCTGTTTGAGGACATTGTCAGCTTGTGGTGGGGCTGTGTGAGGGCACTGTCAGCTTGTGGTGGGGCTGTTTAAGGACACTCTCAGCTTGTGGTGGGACTGTGTGAGGATACTCTCAGCTTGTAGTGGGCCTCTGTGTGAGGACACTGTCAGCTTGTGGTGGGGCTGTGTGTAAGGGCACTGTCAGCTTGTGGTGGGGCTGTGTGAGGACACTGTCAGCTTGTGGTGGGGCTGGGTGAGGACACTCTCAGCTTTTAGTGGTGCTGTGTGAGGACACTGTCAGCTTATGGTGGGGCTGTGTGAGGACACTGTCAGCTTGTGGTGTGGATGTGTGAAGACATTGTCAGCTTGTAGTGGGGCTGTGTAAGGACACTGTCAGCTTGTGGTGGGGCTGTGTGAGGACACTGTCAGCTTGTGGTGGGGCTGTGTGAGGACACTGTCAGCTTGTGGTAGGGATGTGTGAGGACACTGTCAGCTTGTGGTGGTGATGTGTGAAGAAACTGTCAGCTTGTGGTGGGACTGTGTGAGGACACTGTCAGCTTGTTGTGGGGCTGTGTGAGGACACTGTCAGCTTGTGGTGGGGCTGTGTGAAGACACTGTCAGCTTGTAGAGGTGATGGGTGAGGACACTGTCAGCTTGTGGTGGGGCTGTGTGTGATGAAACTGTCAGCTTGTGGTGGTGATGTGTGAAGAAACTGTCAGCTTGTGTTGGGGCTGTGTGATGACACTGTCAGCTTGTGGTGGGGCTGTGTGAGGACACTGTCACTATGTGGTGGGGATGCGTGAGGACACTGTCAGCTTGTGGTGGGGCTGTGTGAGGAATCTTTAAGCTTTTGGTCGGGCTGTGAGTAAGGACACTGTCAGCTTGTGGTGGGGCTGTGTGAGGACACTGTCAGCTTGTGGTGGGGTTGTGTGAGGACACTGTCACCTTGTACTGGGAGTGTGTGAGGACACTGTCACCTTGTAGTGGGGCAGTGTGAGGACACTGTCACCTTGTACTGGGAGTGTGTGAGGACACTGTCACCTTGTAGTGGGGTTGTGTGAGGACACTGTCACCTTGTAGTGGGACAGTGTGAGGACACTGTGACCTTGTAGTGGGACTGTGCGAGGACACTGTCAGCTTGTAATGGGACTGTGTGAGCACACTGTCAGCTTGTGTTGGGGCTGTGTGAGGACACTGTCAGCTTGTGGTGGGGCTGTGTGTGGACACTGTCAGCTTGTGGTGGGGCTCTGTGTGCGGACACTGTTAGCTTACGGTGGGACTTTGTGTGAGGACACTGGTAGCATGTGGTGGGGCTCTGTGTGAGGACACTGTCAGCTTGTAGTGGTGCTGGGTGAGGACACTGTCAGCTTGTGGTGGGGCTGTGTGAGGAAACTTTAAGCTTATGGTCGGGCTGTGAGTAAGGACACTGTCAGCTTGTGGTGGGGCTGTGTGAGGACACTGTCAGCTTGTTGTGGGACTGTGTGTGAGGACACTGTCAGCTTGTAGTGGTGCTGGGTGAGGACACTGTCAGCTTGTGGTGGGGCTGTGAGAGGACACTGTCAGCTTGTGGTGGGGATGTGTGTGAGGACTCTGTCAGCTCGTTGTGGGACTGTGTGTAAGGACACTGTCAGCTTGTGATGAGACTGTGTGAGGACACTGTCAGCTTGTGGTGGGGCTGTGTGAGGACACTGTCAGCTTGTGGTGGGGCTGTGTGAGAATACTTTCAGCTTGTGGCGGTGATGTGTGAAGAAACTGTCAGCTTGTGGTGCGGCTGTGTGAGGACACTGTCAGCTTGTGGTGGGGATGCGTGAGGACACTGTCAGCTTGTGTTGGGGCTCTGTGAGGACACTGTCAGCTTGTGGTGGTGATGTGTGAAGAAACTGTCAGCTAGTGGTGGGGCTGTGTGAGGACATTGTCAGCTTGTTATGGGGCTGGGTGAGGAAACTTTAAGCTTGTGGTCAGGCTGTGAGTAAGGACACTGTCAGCTTGTGGTGGGGCTGTGTGAGGACACTCTCAGCTTGTTGTGGGGCTGTGTGATGACACTGTCAGCTTGTGTTGGGGCTCTGTGAGGACACTGTCAGCTTGTGGTGGTGATGTGTGAAGAAACTGTCAGCTAGTGGTGGGGCTGTGTGAGGACACTTTCTGCTTGTGGTGGGGCTGTGTGAGGACGCTGTCAGCTTGTGGTGGGGCTGTGTGAAGATACTGTCATCTTGTAGTGTTGATGGGTGAGTACACTGTCAGCTTTTGGTGGGGCTGTGTGTGAGTACACTGTCAGCTTTTGGTGGTGATGTGTGAAGAAACTGTCAGCTTGTGGTGGGGCTGTTTGAGGACATTGTCAGCTTGTGGTGGGGCTGTGTGAGGGCACTGTCAGCTTGTGGTGGGGCTGTTTAAGGACACTCTCAGCTTGTGGTGGGACTGTGTGAGGATACTCTCAGCTTGTAGTGGGCCTCTGTGTGAGGACACTGTCAGCTTGTGGTGGGGCTGTGTGTAAGGGCACTGTCAGCTTGTGGTGGGGCTATGTGAGGACACTGTCAGCTTGTGGTGGGGCTGGGTGAGGACACTCTCAGCTTTTAGTGGTGCTGTGTGAGGACACTGTCAGCTTATGGTGGGGCTGTGTGAGGACACTGTCAGCTTGTGGTGTGGATGTGTGAAGACATTGTCAGCTTGTAGTGGGGCTGTGTAAGGACACTGTCAGCTTGTGGTGGGGCTGTGTGAGGACACTGTCAGCTTGTGGTGGGGCTGTGTGAGGACACTGTCAGCTTGTGGTAGGGATGTGTGAGGACACTGTCAGCTTGTGTTGGTGATGTGTGAAGAAACTGTCAGCTTGTGGTGGGACTGTGTGAGGACACTGTCAGCTTGTTGTGGGGCTGTGTGAGGACACTGTCAGCTTGTGGTGGGTCTGTGTGAGGACACTGTCAGCTTGTGGTGGGGCTGTGTGAAGACACTGTCAGCTTGTAGAGGTGATGGGTGAGGACACTGTCAGCTTGTGGTGGGGCTGTGTGTGATGAAACTGTCAGCTTGTGGTGGTGATGTGTGAAGAAACTGTCAGCTTGTGTTGGGGCTGTGTGATGACACTGTCAGCTTGTGGTGGGGCTGTGTGAGGACACTGTCAGTATGTGGTGGGGATGCGTGAGGACACTGTCAGCTTGTGGTGGGGCTGTGTGAGGAATCTTTAAGCTTTTGGTCGGGCTGTGAGTAAGGACACTGTCAGCTTGTGGTGGGGCTGTGTGAGGACACTGTCAGCTTGTGGTGGGGTTGTGTGAGGACACTGTCACCTTGTACTGGGAGTGTGTGAGGACACTGTCACCTTGTAGTGGGGCAGTGTGAGGACACTGTCACCTTGTACTGGGAGTGTGTGAGGACACTGTCACCTTGTAGTGGGGTTGTGTGAGGACACTGTCACCTTGTAGTGGGGTTGTGTGAGGACACTGTCACCTTGTAGTGGGACTGTGTGAGGACACTGTCAGCTTGTAATGGGACTGTGTGAGCACACTGTCAGCTTGTGTTGGGGCTGTGTGAGGACACTGTCAGCTTGTGGTGGGGCTGTGTGTGGAGACTGTCAGCTTGTGGTGGGGCTCTGTGTGCGGACACTGTTAGCTTACGGTGGGACTTTGTGTGAGGACACTGGTAGCATGTGGTGGGACTGTGTGTGAGGACACTGTCAGCTTGTAGTGGTGCTGGGTGAGGACACTGTCAGCTTGTGGTGGGGCTGTGTGAGGAAACTTTAAGCTTATGGTCGGGCTGTGAGTAAGGACACTGTCAGCTTGTGGTGGGGCTGTGTGAGGACACTGTCAGCTTGTTGTGGGACTGTGTGTGAGGACACTGTCAGCTTGTAGTGGTGCTGGGTGAGGACACTGTCAGCTTGTGGTGGGGCTGTGAGAGGACACTGTCAGCTTGTGGTGGGGATGTGTGTGAGGACACTGTCAGCTCGTTGTGGGACTGTGTGTAAGGACACTGTCAGCTTGTGGTGAGACTGTGTGAGGACACTGTCAGCTTGTGGTGGGGCTGTGTGAGGACACTGTCAGCTTGTGGTGGGGCTGTGTGAGAATACTTTCAGCTTGTGGCGGTGATGTGTGAAGAAACTGTCAGCTTGTGGTGCGGCTGTGTGAGGACACTGTCAGCTTGTGGTGGGGATGCGTGAGGACACTCTCAGCTTGTTGTGGGGCTGTGTGATGACACTTTCAGCTTGTGTTGGGGCTCTGTGAGGACACTGTCAGCTTGTGGTGGTGATGTGTGAAGAAACTGTCAGCTAGTGGTGGGGCTGTGTGAGGACACTTTCTGCTTGTGGTGGGGCTGTGTGAGGACGCTCTCAGCTTGTGGTGGGGCTGTGTGAAAATACTGTCATCTTGTAGTGTTGATGGGTGAGTACACTGTCAGCTTTTGGTGGGGCTGTGTGTGAGTACACTGTCAGCTTTTGGTGGTGATGTGTGAAGAAACTGTCAGCTTGTGGTGGGGCTGTTTGAGGACATTGTCAGCTTGTGGTGGGGCTCTGTGAGGGCACTGTCAGCTTGTGGTGGGGCTGTTTAAGGACACTCTCAGCTTGTGGTGGGACTGTGTGAGGATACTCTCAGCTTGTAGTGGGCCTCTGTGTGAGGACACTGTCAGCTTGTGGTGGGGCTGTGTGTAAGGGCACTGTCAGCTTGTGGTGGGGCTGTGTGAGGACACTGTCAGCTTGTGGTGGGGCTGGGTGAGGACACTCTCAGCTTTTAGTGGTGCTGTGTGAGGACACTGTCAGCTTATGGTGGGGCTGTGTGAGGACACTGTCAGCTTGTGGTGTGGATGTGTGAAGACATTGTCAGCTTGTAGTGGGGCTGTGTAAGGACACTGTCAGCTTGTGGTGGGGCTGTGTGAGGACACTGTCAGCTTGTGGTGGGGCTGTGTGAGGACACTGTCAGCTTGTGGTAGGGATGTGTGAGGACACTGTCAGCTTGTGGTGGTGATGTGTGAAGAAACTGTCAGCTTGTGGTGGGACTGTGTGAGGACACTGTCAGCTTGTTGTGGGGCTGTGTGAGGACACTGTCAGCTTGTGGTGGGTCTGTGTGAGGACACTGTCAGCTTGTGGTGGGGCTGTGTGAAGACACTGTCAGCTTGTAGAGGTGATGGGTGAGGACACTGTCAGCTTGTGGTGGGGCTGTGTTTGATGAAACTGTCAGCTTGTGGTGGTGATGTGTGAAGAAACTGTCAGCTTGTGTTGGGGCTGTGTGATGACACTGTCAGCTTGTGGTGGGGCTGTGTGAGGACACTGTCAGTATGTGGTGGGGATGCGTGAGGACACTGTCAGCTTGTGGTGGGGCTGTGTGAGGAAACTTTAAGCTTATGGTCGGGCTGTGAGTAAGGGCACTGTCAGCTTGTGGTGGGGCTGTGTGAGGACACTCTCAGCTTGTGGTGGGGCTGTGTGAGGACACTGTCAGCTTTTGGTGGGGATGTGTGAGTACACTGTCAGCTTGTGGTGGTGATGTGTGAAGAAACTGTCAGCTTGTGGTGGGGCTGTGTGAGGACACTATAAGCTTCTTGTGGGGCTGTGTGATGACACTCTCAGTTTGTGGTGGGGCTGTGTTAGGACACTGTCAGCTTGTGGTGGGGCTGTGTGAAGACACTTTCAGCTTGTAGTGGTGATGGGTGAGGACACTGTCAGCTTGTGGTGGGGCTGTGTGTGAGGACACTGTCAGCTTGTGGTGGTGATGTGTGAAGAAACTGTCAGCTTGTGGTGGGGCTGTGTGAGGACACTGTCAGCATGTGGAGGGGCTGTGGTTACCCTTCACCTCTTCCCTACCCGTCCCACCCTTCCCTCCACACCACAATCACCCCCGCTTGACACACACCAAAAAATGTATTTCCATGTATTCTGGGGTAATGTATAAGCTGGAATGTATTCACACCAGAGCCTCATGCATCGAGAATGTCAGGAATAAAAGTGGAGCCTCGGGCTGGTGTAACCCCAGGTGACCGAGTCAGCTAGTTGAAAACCATATCTCTAATGCCGATGATATGTAAATCAAAGACCGTAGCGAATTGCTGTGATGCCTACGGGAGATGGTGACCTCCCCCAGTTTTCCCCCTCCATCCTTCCTCCCCCACAACAATCCCAATCTCCCCCTCCCCCATCACCACCACCACAATCCTAGCTCTCACAATGGAAATAAGTCACTGACTTTTTTGGGTTATCCCAGGTTCTCTACACATATGCTGCTATGTATGATAATCTATGTAACTGTATTTGTGTATACCTGAATAAACTTAATTAAATACTTATTACAGAACACTGTGATAAGCTGCTGGATGATAAGTTGTTAATGTTACAGTGTACAGTGTTGGTGGGATACATTCTCATTATCAATGTTGGTTAAATGGATCACCGATAACATGGCTAGTCAGAAGATGTTCCTTGATTATTTAATGGAGTGTCGAGCCTCCATCATATCTTACACTGAATGACTTACATCAGCTTAAGAAAAACAGTGATTTCATTTTCTTGTACAATGGCGTTGCTTTTCAGTTAATACAAAGTGGGCTTCTGGTTTGCATATTAATGTCACGTGAGTCAGTGGTTTGCACAGTGTTTCTGCTGATAACTTCGCTATCCATTAATTTGGATGTGTTTACATATTTCATTCTGATTTCCTCCAGTATTTTCTCCTGATGTGATTGTGTGAGAGTCTGGAATGTACCTTAACTTGATGTATTTATATCCATTTCCAATTTTTTTTCTGTATCGATTAAGATTATTTCTGTCCATAATGCATGGTTTTTGACTTTCGTGTGCTCTACATTTTTTCCATGAGTGAAATCTCTGCATTTCGATTTAAGAAACTCCACAGTGGTGATTTTCATTTCGTTCGTTGTTCCAATATTTCTTCCACTTTACTCATATTTTTCTTATGTTACTTTCTAGATCTCCTTCTCTCTATGTTCATCATGTTTTACCTCTAGTATATAATCACATAACAAGATGCAATGGTAGTTTGTTCCCAGATTTCCCAGTATTCAACCTCTTCGACACTGGGAAACAAACGAAAGACAGATGGCAGAGGAGGACCTGGGAGTCCACACCGAGGCTGTCTGCTCAGAAGATCTATCTACTATCTAGATTAAAGGAATTGTGTATTATCTAAGAGAATGGGTGAAAGATAGAAAAGCAGGAAGCTTACTCCCCCCATCCTTCCAATCCATCTGGCTAGTATCTGTATGTAAATAGGAGGTAACGTATACTATACTATATTAGAATAATGACAGAATTTGTACCATTGGTTCAACTGCTAGTTGCCACCAGTTCTCTTGTGGCTATCACAACCCTCTACTACTACTACTACTACTACTACTATCACTGCCTCGACTGCCTCGTTATCAACGGGTCGTCCTGGAGCAGAGCAACAGACGCTAGTACAGACGGACAGACATTCTTGTTTCATACATCGTAAGCAAAAAAGATTTTCACAGATATTTATTCAACAATATGATGTCGGCGCACTTCTGGCGAGACATCTGTTGAATGATGGTGAATGCGTTTCTTCTTCGAGTCACCTTGCCTTGGTGGAAGACGACCGATATAGTAAAAATACACTGAAATTTCGAACACATGGGCGCAAATAAAGTTGTTACATTATTCTGAACACACGAATACAATAGTTTCATCATTTCGAATAAATGGATAATATTATAAGTTGAATTATTTCGAATATATGGAAAGTCTCATGATAAAGAGGACATTATTTTCCAGCAAAAGCTTCTCAGAGATGAAGAGATTCTCAAAGAGAGTTTCAGCTTCAGTTAAGACAGCCAGAGCTTCTCATAAGACCACCTAGAGCTTCTTTTAAGGACACCTAGAGCTTCTTTTAAGGACACCTAGAGCTTCTCATAAGGCTACCTAGAGCTTCTTTTAAGGGCACCTAGAGCTTCTTTTAAGGACACCTAGAGCCTCTTTTAAGGACATCTAGAGCTTCTCATAAGGCCACCTAGAGGTTCTTTTAATGACACATAGAGCTTCTCATAAGGCTACCAAGAGCTTCGCATAAGGCCACCTAGAGCTTTTACCGATACATAGAACTTCTTTTAAGGACACCTAGAGCTTCTTTTAACGATACATAGAACTTCTTTTAAGGACACCTAGAGCTTCTCATAAAAAATACCTTTAGTGTCACGTAGAAAAAGTCAGCGCTTCTCAGAGCCATCTAAAGCTTCGCACAAAAGCACCTGGAGCTTCTTATGGCACCTAGAGCGTCTCATAAAGACACCTAGAGCTCTCATGACACCTACAGCTTTTCATATAGACAATCGCATTCTTTTCCAAAGGCAGGAATATTGGTGTTGTTACATCATGTCTACAGAGCGTGTGTCACTGGAGCTCTGGGATTACCATACAAACTGTTGGTATTACTTCGTGTATCTCTCTCACCAACACAGCTCCCACGCTATTATTGCGGGATTACAAATGATGCAGCACACGAATATGACGCTTGTATAGCATGCTGTCCCCTTGTTCCACTGTATATATTTATGTCAGGACACTAAACCCTTAAAAACATTGAAGATACTCACTTTGAGGCTAAAATGTGCAGTGATTTCCTTATTTAGTTAATTTTTCTCCTTATAGGATCGTTTTTGGCACATACATGAATGTGCATGTGTGTATATATATATATATATATATATATATATATATATATATATATATATATATATATATATATATATATATATATATATATATATATATATATATATATATATATATATATATATATATATATATATATATATATATATATATATATATATTCAACAAACCGGCCATATCCCACAGAAACAGGGTGACCCAAAAAGAAAAACGAAAGTTTATCTTTATAAATTTAGTAATATATACAGGAGAAGGGGTTACTAGTCCCTTGCTCCCGGCATTTTAGTCGCCTCTTACAACACGCATGGCTTACGGAGGAAGAATTCTGTTTCACTTCCCCATGGAGATAAGAGGAAATAAACAAGAACAAGAACTAGTAATAATATAGAAGAAAACCCAGAGGGGTGTGTATATATATGCTTGTACATGTATGTGTAGTGTGACCTAAGTGTAAGTAGAAGTAGCAAGACGTACCTGAAATCTTGCATGTTTATGAGACAGAAAAAATACACCAACAATCCTACCATCATGTAAAACAATTACAGACTTTCGTTTTACACTCACTTAGCAGGACGGTAGTACCTCCCTGGGCGGCTGTTGTCTACCAACTTACTACCTAAATAAATATATATATATATATACAAGGAATTCGCGAGAGCAAGCGAAATATACACAAACCCTGATCTCTAGCTGAAGGAGACTCGAACCTACGAACCTTGGAACAAGGTACGCAGTGCTATACCAAACTCACCACACTGGTCCAGTGTGGTAAGTTTGGTATAGCACTGCGTACCTTGTTCCAAGATTCGTAGGTTCGAGTCTCCTTCAGCCAGAGATCAGTATATATATATATATATATATATATATATATATATATATATATATATATATATATATATATATATATATATATATATATATATAAAGTTGCTAGAAACACTTTTTATAATCCAAAAAGGGGCAACCAGCCTTATTCAACTAAAAATATGTTGGTTCTCCCTTACCATGAAAACTTGGTTGATATGCCTTCTCTTCTTAAGACTTTTAATATTAAAGTTGTATTCAAAAATCTTGATACAGTAAAAAAAACTTTTGATAAAGAATTCCCCCCAAAATGCTGATGGATGTGTCTATAAGATTCCTTGTAAAATTTGCGATAAAGTTTATTACGGTCAAACTGGTAAAAATCTCGAACTAAGATTAAAACAACATAAATATAGCATTAGAACTGGACAAGATTCCAATGCTCTATTTATTCATGTAAGAGATTTTAACCATCCAATTGATTTTCAAAAAGTTGAGAAAGTAGTATCAAGCAAGTCCATGGTCGACAGGAATATAATTGAATCTTGTTTCATAAAAAGCAGTTTTGACAATAATATGAATATTTCCTTTGGTTTATATAAATTAGATCCATTTATAATTAATAGAATTTGGGAAGAATTTAATAATACACTGGACAAATAAATAGCTTGGGTGTGAGTTGTGCAAAGGACCTATCCAAGTTGGCTCGCCGCGCGTCACGTGTTTAACCGTTGTGGGATCTGATAGTGAGGTGCTGGCCGGACCCCTTATATAGCTTCCTTGGATGCTTCACTTTCATAGTTCCTTGATAATGTGAGTAGTCACGAAAGCGCTTGGAATTTCTCTATTCTTTCAGAGTGGTTGTTTTGCATATATATATATATATATATATATATATATATATATATATATATATATATATATATATATATATATATATATATATATATATATATATATATATATATATATATATATATATATATATATATATATATATATATATAAATAATAATAATAATAATAATGAAATCCACTAATACAAACGAGTCTTGTACAAAGTATTGCTCTCTCAGCTGTCACATTCAAGCAGTCGACTAATAATGGAGTTTCAAAGAAAACTGATATGCATAGCCTTTTTGTTTGCAAGAAGATCTCAGAGTGGAACATTACAAGTTAGAGAACTCGCTCAGAGGCGAATATCTTCCTGCATAACATGAGAGTTCCAGGCAATTGTTTCTCGCTCTCATGTCTACAGAAAATGTGATCATAGAAGAATAGTGTATAAACACTGTGTGGTGTGTATCTCTCAGTGCATATACACTGTGTGGTGTGTATCTCTCAGTGTATATACACTGTGTGGTGTGTATCTCTCAGTGTATATACACTGTGTGGTGTGTATCTCTCAGTGTATATACACTGTGTGGTGTGTATCTCTCAGTGCATATACACTGTGTGGTGTGTATCTCTCAGTGCATATACACTGTGTGGTGTGTATCTCTCAGTGCATATACACTGTGTGGTGTGTATCTCTCAGTGTATATACACTGTGTGGTGAGTATCTCTCAGTGTATATACACTGTGTGGTGTGTATCTCTCAGTGTATATACACTGTGTGGTGTGTATCTCTCAGTGCATATACACTGTGTGGTGTGTATCTCTCAGTGCATATACACTGTGTGGTGTGTATCTCTCAGAGTATATACACTGTGTGGTGTGTATCTCTCAGTGTATATACACTGTGTGGTGTGTATCTCTCAGTGCATATACACTGTGTGCTGTGTATCTCTCAGTGTATATACACTGTGTGGTGTGTATCTCTAAGTGCATATACACTGTGTGGTGTATATCTCTCAGTGCATATACACTGTGTGGTGTGTATCTCTCAGTGTATATACACTGTGAGGTGTGTATATCTCAGTGTATATACACTGTGAGACGTGTGAGGTGTGTATCTCACAGTGTATATATGTTGTGCGTATCTCTCAGTGTATATATCTCTCAGTGTATTTACATTGTGTGGTGTTTATCTCTCAGTGTATATCAGTGTATCTCTCAGTGTATATACACTTTGAGAAGTGTATCTCTCAGTGTATACGCTGTGAGTTGTGTATCTCTTAGTGTATATCTCAGTGTATATACACATATACACTGTGCATATACACTGTGTGGTGTGTATCTCTCAGTGTATATACACTGTGAGGTGTGTATATCTCAGTGTATATACACTGTGAGACGTGTATATCTCAGTGCATATACACTGTGAGGTGTGTATCTCTCAGTGTATATACACTGTGTGGTGTGTATCTCTTAGTGTATGTGCACTGTGAGGTGTGTATCTCACAGTGTATATACACTATGTGGTGCGTATCTCTCAGTGTATATACATTGTGTGGTGTGTATCTCTCAGTGCATATACATTGTGTGGTGTGTATCTCTTAGTGTATGTACACTGTGAGGTGTGTATCTCACAGTGTATATACACTATGTGGTGCGTATCTCTCAGTGTATATACACTGTGTGGTGTGTATCTCTTAGTGTATGTACACTGTGAGGTGTGTATCTCACAGTGTATATACACTATGTGGTGCGTATCTCTCAGTGTATATACATTGTGTGGTGTGTATCTCTCAGTGCATATACATTGTGTGGTGTGTATCTCTTAGTGTATGTACACTGTGAGGTGTGTATCTCACAGTGTATATACACTATGTTGTGCGTATCTCTCAGTGTATATACACTGTGTGATGTGTATCTCTCAGTGTATTTACATTGTGTGGTGTTTATCTCTCAGTGTATATACAATATATGGTGTGTATCTCTCAGTGTATATACACTGTGTGGTGTGTATCTCTCAGAGTATACACTGTGAGGTGTGTATCTCTCAGTGTATATACACTTTGAGAAGTGTATCTCTCAGTGTATACGCTGTGAGTTGTGTATCTCTTAGTGTATATACACTGTGTGGTGTGCACCAGTGTATATACACTGAGAAGTGTGTATCCCTTAGTGTATATTTATATGTACATCATCAAGAGGTGAGTATCACTTAGCTCAAATACACCGAGTGGTATCTCTCAGTGTATATACACCGAGTGGTTTATCTCTCAGTGTATATACACCGAGTGGTGTATCTCTCAGTGTATATACACCGAGTGGTATCTCTCAGTGTATATACACCGAGTGGTGTATCTCTCAGTGTATATACACCGAGTGGTGTATCTCTCAGTGTATATACACCGAGTGGTTTATCTCTCAGTGTAAAAACACCGAGAGGTTTATCTCTCAGTATATATACACCGAGGTTTATCTCTCAGTATATATACACCGAGTGCTTTATCTCTCAGTATATATACACCGAGTGGTTTATCTCTCAGAGTATTTACACCGATTGGTGTATCTCTCAATGTATATACACCGAGTGGTGTATCTCTCAGTGTATATACACCGAGTGGTGTATCTCTCAGTGTATATACACCGAGTAGTTTATCTCTCAGTGTATATACACCGAGTGGTGTATCTCTCAGTGTATATACACCGAGTGGTTTATATCTCAGTGTATATACACCGAGTGGTATATCTCTCAATGTATATACGCCGAGTGGTTTATCTCTCAGTGTATATACACCGAGTGGTGTATCTCTCAGTATATATACATCGAGAAGTTTATCTCTCAGTGTATATACACCGAGTGGTGTATCTCTCAGTGTATATACACCGAGTGGTTTATGTCTCAGTGTATATACACTGAGAGTTCAACCACTCAGTATATATACACCGAGTGGTGTATCT
>NC_091336.1:5237594-5245094 GCF_038502225.1 Cherax quadricarinatus
TATGGTCTCTGGTTATGGTCTCTGGTTATGGTCTCTGGTTATGGTCTCTGGTTATGGTCTCAGGTTATGGTCTCTGGTTATGGTCTCTGGTTATGGTCTCAGGTTATGGTCTCAGGTTATGGTCTCAGGTTATGGTCTCAGGTTATGGTCTCAGGTTATGGTCTCAGGTTATGGTGGGAATAGACATTGATATCTGAGAATACCTTTTTTTTGTAAATGACGTTTCGTCCATGGCTAGGTCAACTTGTTGATACTTGATAAACCGCCGTCTTAGAAGAAACGTAACATTAAAAACGGAGTCTACCACCAGTGTCTATTACACTTGTAACCTTCTGTCGTTGTCTAACAAATTAAGTTTTGCAGGAAGGGAAAAAAATTGTTGTAAAAGTGAGTTTTAGACATGGATGTGTGATGCCACTGTTATTGTTGTTGTTTCGTGGGTTTTGAGATGGAATAACTGAAAACTAGATGCTAGAGTTTGAGATAGAGATGTGAGAGACTATAAGTCGACGAAACTAAGAAAAAGGAGGAATTGTCGCAGGTATTGTTTGCTGATGACACAGTTCTACTAGTTGAGATGCTACAGAGATCTGTTAAACAATTAATCTAAAAAAATCAGTCCCGGAAGACGTAAGTGGAAGCATAAGAAATGAAAGACAGGAGGTTACAGTTGAAAGAAGAATGGAGGAAGTGACTGTATTTATATATAAGAAAAGAGATATAATAGCAAAGAGTTTTGAGACTCTCAGATCGCGGGTTCTATCCCCGCCCGTGGTATGGTTTGATAGCAAAGAGAATTTCGAAAATTAAGGTAAATCACTTATGGAAAGAGGGAGAAAAACTGCAATAATGCTGTTGACGGTCTTGAAAGGAAGAAATTTGTCAGCGGACGCAGAAATGGGAATATTTCAGAGTATATGTTAATAATACTTGTGTCAGGGTGAGGTATGAGCACATTGCAGGAAGGCGGAGGCTGGATGCAATAGAGATATCTTGATTGGTGTCTGCGTTTGGTATCAATTTTATAAAGTAATGTGAAACGAAGACACAAAAAAAGATATGATGGGATGAAATCTATCATTTACGGAGTGGAAAGTGGATGAGGTGTTTAAAGAATGGAAAAAGAGATTAATTAAGATTGTGTATGAATCTGGGATGCGTGAAGATTGTATGGTATGAAGAACTCTGGAGAAGTAGGAAACCGAGCATGTATCAGCGATGTGTACACTTGTGTCTGGGAGAATCTGATGTGTTATTGTTGAAGATTGTTATTAGTGGTACACAGCGCGCTTTTGTTCCTTCTCTCAGGACCCACGGAGAGACGTTGTCCGACTCCTTCGCCTTTGAGGTATCTAGGTCACTTAGTAGCCACTTCACTTCCTTCCCGGTTGTAAGTATCGTGTCCAGACAGGCAATATCTCTGTATGGAAATAAATTGCATAAAATACCGACACAATGGAAAAATTAACACAGAAGTAGTATAATGTGACCCTTTATTAACAACGTTTCGCCCACACAGCGGGCTTCGTCAAACCACAAACAGCTCTACCTGGGTGAAAGGTACGTGAGTATGTGGAGAATGCTGGGTATGCTGGATCTGAACCTGCACGTGACAATCCCTCCGAGTAGTGTGATAGAGGCTAGGACCTTGGGTAGCTTTAAAAAGAGATTGGACAAGTACATGAGCAGACCTTCTGCAGTGTTCCTCCATTCTTATGTTCTATGTTACAGAAGCCGTTGTTTTGGCTGAAGTTGTTGGATATACAGATAAGTGATGATTCCAGGATTCTGTGGTATTGAGTGTTGTCTTCTCTGGCGATAAGTCTTGCGTTTCTGTGGTTGATTAAATGGTTGTGTGAATTTCGGTGCTGAACACAGGCATTCCTTGGATCGTCAGATCTGCCTGCGTACTGGTGTTCTGAAATACGTGTTTGGAGGTCTCTGGATGTTTCGCCCGCGCATAAATTGCTACAGTCATTACAAGGGATTATACCCCTGCACAGAACTGAAGCTTGTCCTGTCTATTACTGGTGATGTCGTTGAACACACCCAGAGAAGACACTGCCGAAAGGAGATACATAGTGCTCCTCACCAACTCCATTGTCAAACACGTTTCCAACATCTTTTCCAATACCTTTTACCAAGTATCTACCTCCACGTCCACCATCAATTCAGGTGACAAGGACAATACTCTCAAATTAATGACTGGAGGAGTGTAGATGTTGCACTTCCATCATCCTCTCCTCATCCCTCATAGCGTCTGGAAAACACACAAAAAAAATTCTATTATTCTAATATAATTTGAAAGTGCGCCTATATACGTAATAATTATTTTAGATAAATCAATTACATTAAAATTATTTTCTTATTTTCAAAAAAAAAAAAAATCAAAACTTTTCAGTATATTTTCATACTGTTAAAAAATATTACTTCTTTTTCTATTCAGTTGAGTATAATGTATAACATGAATAGCCGTATGTATGATATACCTCAATTATATGCTGTATTATAATATATTATATCTTAATTATACATTTCATTACAATATATTGTATTTCTTATAAGCTTAAGATATATCTCCTGTTTAATTCAATAATAAATATTTTGTAAATATTCTCCAGATATATATAGAATATATACAGAGTATATACAGAGTATATACATAATTTTTACATTTTTATTTTAGTTTATTTTTGTTGGCATGAGTTCAGTAAGGGGTTAATTGTACTAGTTAGGGATTGTTGTCGTCCCAATCAGGGAATGTGATTGTACCAGTTATAGGTTGTGGTTATACCAGTTAGAGACGGTGGTTGTGTACGTCAGAGATTAAGGTTGCATCTGTCTAATGTTATTGTGTCAGTCAGCGATTGTGGTTGTATCAGTCAGAGATTGTGGTTGTACCAGCTTGGGATTGAGAGATTGCAGATGTTGCAGAGCCTCTCTGTCCATAGGGAGAGCCAGCATACAGTGTATAACTTCCAATTGCATAAGCTATTGCACACACACACGTAAACACACACATATGACATGCATATTCAGGTGCACACGCATCAAGCAGTCAGGCAGGCGCACACACACACATGTAAAATGGTGAAAACTGACAGAGAGAGAGGACACTGGACACAGTGCATCATCCGGATGTAACAGAACATTCAACAACGGTGTCATAAAAGTCTTAGAGATCTGTGAGGCAAGATTTGTCTTGAAATGGTGGAAAATACCGACAGGTTGTTAAGTAAGACATGGAACAATTAGGTATTTTTCTTTAGAAATTACGTCTTCAAGGGTGATGGACTGATTATATCGTCTTCACATCTCTTCTGCTTCTGCCAACTTTCCTCTACTCGACTGAAGAAGCCTACTGTGTAGGCGAAACGTTACGACATACAGATACCTAACTGTAGAATATGAGTCTTACCTAACAAGATTTGTCTTCTATAAACCCATGTTGATTTTCCCTTCAAATATCCATGTGTGAATGCGTGTGTGTGTGTGTGTGTGTGTGTGTGTGTGTGTGTGTGTGTGTGTGTGTGTGTGTGTGTGTGTGTGTGTGTGGATACACTTCTCCGCATAAGCCTCTATCAAGCACACACACATTAGGAAGTCGCTTATACCAACACCTCAAAGATTTCTTCAGCGTGGGGCGCGGAGATGAATATTGAAGATGAATATCTTGAACTCTAAATGTCAGTTAGAGGCTTGACACTTGTGAAATCGGACACCTAGAAGGATACATTAGCCGGAGGCACCACACCAGTACCAACCAGAGACACCACACCGGTACCAACCAGAGACACCACACCAGTACCAACCAGAGACACCACACCAGTACCAACCAGAGACACCACACCAGTACCAACCAGAGACACCACACCAGTACCACCCAGAGACACCACACCGGTACCAACCAGAGACACCACACCAGTACCAACCAGAGACACCACACCAGTACCAACCAGAGACACCACACCAGTACCACCCAGAGACACCACACCGGTACCACCCAGAGACACCACACCAGTACCAAACCAGTACCACCCAGAGACACCACACCAGTACCAACCAGAGACACCACACCAGTACCACCCAGAGACACCACACCGGTACCAACCAGAGACACCACACCGGTACCAACCAGAGACACCACACCGGTACCAACCAGAGACACCACACCAGTACCAACCAGAGACACCACACCAGTACCAACCAGAGACACCACACCGGTACCAACCAGAGACACCACACCAGTACCAACCAGAGACACCACACCAGTACCAACCAGAGACACCACACCAGTACCACCCAGAGACACCACACCAGTACCAACCAGAGACACCACACCAGTACCAACCAGAGACACCACACCAGTACCAACCAGAGACACCACACCAGTACCAACCAGAGACACCACACCAGTACCAACCAGAGACACCACACCAGTACCACCCAGAGACACCACACCAGTACCACCCAGAGACACCACACCAGTACCAACCAGAGACACCACACCAGTACCAACCAGAGACACCACACCAGTACCAACCAGAGACACCACACCAGTACCAACCAGAGACACCACACCAGTACCAACCAGAGACACCACACCAGTACCACCCAGAGACACCACACCAGTACCAACCAGAGACACCACACCAGTACCAACCAGAGACACCACACCAGTACCAACCAGAGACACCACACCAGTACCAACCAGAGACACCACACCAGTACCACCCAGAGACACCACACCAGTACCAACCAGAGACACCACACCAGTACCAACCAGAGACACCACACCAGTACCAACCAGAGACACCACACCAGTACCACCCAGAGACACCACACCAGTACCAACCAGAGACACCACACCAGTACCAACCAGAGACACCACACCAGTACCAACCAGAGACACCACACCAGTACCACCCAGAGACACCACACCAGTACCAACCAGAGACACCACACCAGTACCAACCAGAGACACCACACCAGTACCAACCAGAGACACCACACCAGTACCAACCAGAGACACCACACCAGTACCAACCAGAGACACCACACCAGTACCAACCAGAGACACCACACCAGTACCAACCAGAGACACCACACCAGTACCAACCAGAGACACCACACCAGTACCAACCAGAGACACCACACCAGTACCAACCAGAGACACCACACCAGTACCAACCAGAGACACCACACCAGTACCAACCAGAGACACCACACCGGTACCAACCAGAGACACCACACCAGTACCAACCAGAGACACCACACCAGTACCAACCAGAGACACCACACCGGTACCAACCAGAGACACCACACCAGTACCAACCAGAGACACCACACCAGTACCAACCAGAGACACCACACCAGTACCAACCAGAGACACCACACCGGTACCAACCAGAGACACCACACCAGTACCAACCAGAGACACCACACCGGTACCAACCAGAGACACCACACCAGTACCAACCAGAGACACCACACCAGTACCAACCAGAGACACCACACCAGTACCAGTACCAACCAGAGACACCACACCAGTACCACCAGAGACACCACACCAGTACCAACCAGAGACACCACACCAGAGACACCACAGTACCAACCAGAGACACCACACCAGTACCAACCAGAGAGTACACCACACCAGTACCAACCAGAGACACCACACCTGTACCAACCAGAGACACCACACCAGTACCAACCAGAGACACCACACCAGTACCAACCAGAGACACCACACCAGTACCAACCAGAGACACCACACCAGTACCAACCAGAGACACCACACCAGTACCAACCAGAGACACCACACCAGTACCAACCAGAGACACCACACCAGTACCAACCAGAGACACCACACCAGTACCAACCAGAGACACCACACCAGTACCAACCAGAGACACCACACCACCAGTACCAACCAGAGACACCACACCAGTACCAACCAGAGACACCACACCAGTACCAACCAGAGACACCACACCAGTACCAACCAGAGACACCACACCAGTACCAACCATAGACACCACACCAGTAACCAGAGACACCACACCAGTACCAACCAGAGACACCACACCAGTACCAACCAGAGACACCACACCAGTACCAACCAGAGACACCACACCAGTACCAACCAGAGACACCACACCAGTACCAACCAGAGACACCACACCAGTACCAACCAGAGACACCACACCAGTACCAACCAGAGACACCACACCAGTACCAACCAGAGACACCACACCAGTACCAACCAGAGACACCACACCAGTACCAACCAGAGACACCACACCAGTACCAACCAGAGACACCACACCAGTACCAACCAGAGACACCACACCAGTACCAACCAGAGACACCACACCAGTACCAACCAGAGACACCACACCAGTACCAACCAGAGACACCACACCAGTACCAACCAGAGACACCACACCAGTACCAACCAGAGACACCACACCAGTACCAACCAGAGACACCACACCAGTACCAACCAGAGACACCACACCAGTACCAACCAGAGACACCACACCAGTACCAACCAGAGACACCACACCAGTACCAACCAGAGACACCACACCAGTACCAGTAACCAGAGACACCACACCAGTACCAACCAGAGACACCACACCAGTACCAACCAGAGACACCACACCAGTACCAACCAGAGACACCACACCAGTACCAACCAGAGACACCACACCAGTACCAACCAGAGACACCACACCAGTACCAACCAGAGACACCACACCAGTACCAACCAGAGACACCACACCAGTACCAACCAGAGACACCACACCAGTACCACCCAGAGACACCACACCAGTACCAACCAGAGACACCACACCAGTACCACCCAGAGACACCACACCAGTACCAACCAGAGACACCACACCAGTACCAACCAGAGACACCACACCAGTACCAACCAGAGACACCACACCAGTACCAACCAGAGACACCACACCAGTACCAACCAGAGACACCACACCAGTACCAACCAGAGACACCACACCAGTACCAACCAGAGACACCACACCAGTACCAACCAGAGACACCACACCAGTACCAACCAGAGACACCACACCAGTACCAACCAGAGACACCACACCAGTACCAACCAGAGACACCACACCAGTACCAACCAGAGACACCACACCAGTACCAACCAGAGACACCACACCAGTACCAACCAGAGACACCACACCAGTACCACCCAGAGACACCACACCAGTACCAACCAGAGACACCACACCAGTACCACCCAGAGACACCACACCAGTACCAACCAGAGACACCACACCAGTACCAACCAGAGACACCACACCAGTACCAACCAGAGACACCACACCAGTACCACCCAGAGACACCACACCAGTACCACCCAGAGACACCACACCAGTACCACCCAGAGACACCACACCAGTACCAACCAGAGACACCACACCAGTACCACCCAGAGACACCACACCAGTACCAACCAGAGAC
>NC_091336.1:5250094-5257594 GCF_038502225.1 Cherax quadricarinatus
GGTTCAGGGCTCCCTTCCCCACTACCTTGGTTCAGGGCTCCCTTCCTCACTACCTTGATTCAGGGGCCCCTTTCTCACTTCCTTGATTCAGGGGTCCCTCCCTTGCTACCTTCATTCAGGGGTTCCTCCCTCACTACCTTGATTAAGGGGTCCCTCCCTCACTATCTTGATTCAGGGGTTCCTCTCTCTCTACCTTGATTCAGGGCTCCCTTCCTCACTACCTTGATTCAGGGCTCCCTTCCTCACTACCTTGGTTCAGGGCTCCCTCCCTCACTACCTTGGTTCAGGGCTCCCTTTCTCTCTACCTTGATTCAGGGTTCCCTCCCTCACTACCTTGATTCAGGGCTCCCTCCCTGACTACCTTAATTCAGGGCTCCCTCCCTCAGTACTTTGATTCAGGGCTCCCTCTCTCACTACCTTAGTTCAGGGCTCCCTCACTACCTTGATTCAGGGCTCCCTTCCTCACTACCTTGGTTCAGGGCTCCCTTCCTCATTACCTTGATTCAGGGGTCCCTCCCTCACTACCTTGGTTCCGGGCTCCCTTCCTCACTACCTTGAATCAGGGCTCCCTCCCTCATTACCTTGGTTCAGGGGTTCCTCCCTCACTGCCTTGACTCAGGTCTCCCTTCCTCAGTACCTTGAATCAGGTCTTCCTCCCTCACTACCTTAATTCAGGGCTCCCTCCCTCAGTACCTTGATTCAGGGCTCCCTCCCTCACTACCTTGGTTCAGGGCTCCCTCACTACCTTGATTCAGGGCTCCCTCCCTCACTACCTTGATTCAGGGCTCCCTCCCTCACTACCTTGGTTCAGGGGTCCCTCCCTCACTACCTTGACTCAGGTCTCCCTTTCTCAGTACCTTATTCAGGTCTTCCTCCCTCAATACCTTGGTTCAGGGGTCCCTCCCACACTACCTTGACTCAGGTCTCCCTTTCTCAGTACCTTGATTCAGGTCTTCCTCCCTCAATACCTTGATTCAGAGCTCACTCCCTCACTACCTTGATTCAGGGGTTCCTCCTTCACTACCTTGATTCAGATGTCCCTCCCTCACTACCTTGATTCAATGCTTCCTCCCTTACTACCTTGATTCAGGGGTTCCTCCCTCACTACCTTGACTCGGGTCTCCCTCCCTCAGTACCTTGATTCAGGTCTTCCTCTCTCTGTACCTTGATTCAAGGCTCTCTCCCTCACTACCTTGGTTCAGGGCTCCCTCCCTCAGTACCTTGATTCAAGTCTCCCTCAACTCAGTACCTTGATTCAGGTCTTCTTTCCTCAGTACCTTGATTCAGGTCTTCTCCCCTCAGTACCTTGATTCAGGTCTTCTTTCTTCAGTACCTTGATTCAGGTCTTCTTCCCTCAGTACCTTGATTCAGGTCTTCTTCAATCAGTACCTTGATTCAGATCTTCTTCCCTCAGTACCTTGATTCAGATCTTCTTCCCTCAGTACCTTGATTCAGGTCTTCTTCCCTTACTACCTTCATTCAGGTCTTCTTCCCTCACTACATTGATTCAGGTCTTCTTCCCTCAGTACCTTGATTCAGGTCTTCTTCCCTCAGTACCTTGATTCAGGTCTTCTTCCCTCAGAACCTTGATTCAGGTCTTCTTCCCTCAGTACCTTGATTCAGGTCTTCTTCCCTCAGTACCTTGATTCAGGTCTTCTTCCCTCAGTACCTTGATTCAGGTCTTCTTCCCTCAGTACCTTGTTTCAGGGCTCCCACCCTCACTACTTTGGTTCAGGACTCCCTCCCTCACTACCTTGGTTCAGGGCTCCCTCCCTCACTACCTTGGTTCAGGGCTCCCGCCCTCCCTACCTTGGTTCAGGGTTCCCTCCCTCACTACCTTGGTTCAGGGCTCCCTCCCTCACTACCTTGGTTCAGGGCTCCTTCCCTCACTACCTTGGTTCAAGGCTCCCTCCCTCACTACCTTGGTTCAGGGCTCCCTTCCTCATTACCTTGATTCAGGGGTCCCTCCCTCACTACCTTGGTTCCGGGCTCCCTTCCTCACTACCTTGAATCAGGGCTCCCTCCCTCACTACCTTGGTTCAGGGGTTCCTCCCTCACTGCCTTGACTCAGGTCTCCCTTCCTCAGTACCCTGAATCAGGTCTTCCTCCCTCACTACCTTAATTCAGGGCTCCCTCCCTCAGTACCTTAATTCAGGGCTCCCTCTCTCACTACCTTGGTTCAGGGCTCCCTCACTACCTTGATTCAGGGCTTCCTCCCTCACTATCTTGATTCAGAGGTCCCTCCCTCACTACCTTGGTTCAGGGCTCCCTCCCTCACTACCTTGGTTCAGAGCTCCCTTCCTCACTACGTTTGTTCAGGGCTCCCTTCCTCACTACCTTGATTCAGGGCTCCCTTCCTCACTACCTTGGTTCAGGGGTCCCTCCCTCACTACCTTGACTCAGGTCTCCCTTTCTCAGTACCTTGATTCAGGTCTTCCTCCCTCAATACCTTGATTCAGGGCTCACTCCCTCACTACCTTGATTCAGGGGTTCCTCCTTCAGTACCTTGATTCATGGGTCCCTCCCTCACTACCTTGATTCAGATGTCCCTCCCTCACTACCTTGATTCAGGGCTTCCTCCCTTACTACCTTGATTCAGGGGTTCCTCCCTCACTACCTTGACTCGGGTCTCCCTCCCTCAGTACCTTGATTCAGGTCTTCCTCCCTCTGTACCTTGATTCAAGGCTCCCTCCCTCACTACCTTGGTTCAGGGCTCCCTCCCTCAGTACCTTGATTCAGGTCTCCCTCCCCTCAGTACCTTGATTCAGGTCTTCTTTCTCAGTACCTTGATTCAGGTCTTCTCCCCTCTGTACCTTGATTCAGGTCTTCTTCCTTCAGTACCTTGATTCAGGTCTTCTTCCCTCAGTACCTTGATTCAGGTCTTCTTCCCTCAGTACCTTGATTCAGGTCTTCTTCCCTCAGTACCTTGATTCAGATCTTCTTCCCTCAGTACCTTGATTCAGGTCTTCTTCCCTTACTACCTTCATTCAGGTCTTCTTCCCTCACTACATTGATTAAGGTCTTCTTCCCTCAGTACCTTGATTCAGGTCTTCTTCCCTCAGTACCTTGATTCAGGTCTTCTTCCCTCAGTACCTTGATTCATGTCTTCTTCCCTCAGTACCTTGATTCAGGTCTTCTTCCCTCAGTACCTTGATTCATGTCTTCTTCCCTCAGTACCTTGGTTCAGGGCTCCCTCCCTCACTACCTTGGTTCAGGGCTCCCTCCCTCACTACCTTGGTTCAGGGCTCCTTCCCTCACTACCTTGGTTCAGGGCTCCCTCCCTCACTACCTTGGTTCAGGGCTCCCTCCTTCACTACCTTGGTTCAGGGCTCCCTCCCTCACTACCATGGTTCAGGGCTCCCTCCCTCACTACCTTGGTTCAGGGCTCCCTCCCTCACTACCTTGGTTCAGGGCTCCCTCCTTCACTACCTTGGTTCAGGGCTCCCTCCCTCACTACCATGGTTCAGGGCTCCCTCCCTCACTACCTTGGTTCAGGGCTCCCTCCCTCACTACCATGGTTCAGGGCTCCCTCCCTCACTACCATGGTTCAGGGCTCCCTCCCTCACTACCATGGTTCAGGGCTCCCTCCCTCACTACCATGGTTCAGGGCTCCCTCCCTCACTACCATGGTTCAGGGCTCCCTCCCTCACTACCTTGGTTCAGGGCTCCCTCCCTCACTACCATGGTTCAGGGCTCCCTCCCTCACTACCATGGTTCAGGGCTCCCTCCCTCACTACCATGGTTCAGGGCTCCCTCCCTCACTACCTTGGTTCAGGGCTCCCTCCCTCACTACCATGGTTCAGGGCTCCCTCCCTCACTACCATGGTTCAGGGCTCCCTCCCTCACTACCATGGTTCAGGGCTCCCTCCCTCACTACCATGGTTCAGGGCTCCCTCCCTCACTACCATGGTTCAGGGCTCCCTCCCTCACTACCTTGGTTCAGGGCTCCCTCCCTCACTACCATGGTTCAGGGCTCCCTCCCTCACTACCATGGTTCAGGGCTCCCTCCCTCACTACCATGGTTCAGGGCTCCCTCCCTCACTACCTTGGTTCAGGGCTCCCTCCCTCACTACCATGGTTCAGGGCTCCCTCCCTCACTACCATGGTTCAGGGCTCCCTCCCTCACTACCATGGTTCAGGGCTCCCTCCCTCACTACCATGGTTCAGGGCTCCCTCCCTCACTACCTTGGTTCAGGGCTCCCTCCCTCACTACCATGGTTCAGGGCTCCCTCCCTCACTACCATGGTTCAGGGCTCCCTCCCTCACTACCATGGTTCAGGGCTCCCTCCCTCACTACCATGGTTCAGGGCTCCCTCCCTCACTACCTTGGTTCAGGGCTCCCTCCCTCACTACCATGGTTCAGGGCTCCCTCCCTCACTACCTCGGTTTGAGACATCCTATCTTCATTAATTCGGTATTTCTCCTTCCCTTATCCAGAATTCCCTTCTTTTTCTTCTACCTTTCCTCCCTCCCTTCCTTTGTCCTTCCTTTCCTTATTTCAAGGGAGATTCCGTCCTTTGCTCCCTTAATTCCCCCTTTTGCTCTCTCCTGTTCTTGGCTTGGTACCAGACTCCCTTCCTCTCTCCCCCTTCCCTTCGTCCCTTCACCCATCATCACACTGGTGTTATCAGCACTACAATACAATTTCTCAATTTTTGTGTTACTTCGCAGAGATGGAGGAGGTGGAGGGGTTGGTGGAGTGCTGGGGAAGGGGTGTTGGGGAAGGAGGCTGAGGAGCGTTGGGGAGGGGGTGTTGGAAGGGGGTGTTTGGTAGTGGGTATTGTGGAGGGAGTGATGGGGAGGTGATGTTGGCAGGAGATGTGACACTTGACAATCACCAGCTGTTGTTGAAGGTTGTATCTTAAAACAATGTTTTTGCTATTGTTTATTATTATTATTATTATTATTATTATTATTATTATTATTATTATTATTATTATTATTATTATTATTATTATTATTATTATTATTATTATTATTATTATTATTATTATTATTATTATTATTATTATTATTATTGTTATTATTATTATTATTATTATTATTATTATTATTATTATTGTTATTATTATTATTATTATTATTATTATTATTATTATTATTATTAACCATAGACCTCACACATGTATTTGGCAATTAAAATTTGGTTTGAGAAGTGAAGACCTATATCGTACGTTCCATATAGTGTGTGTGTGTGTGTGTGTGTGTGTGTGTGTGTGTGTGTGTGTGTGTGTGTACTCACCTATTTGTACTCACCTATTTGTGGTTGCAGGGGTCGAGTCTTAGCTCCTGGCCCCGCCTCTTCACCGGTTGCTACTGGGCCCTCTCTCTCCCCGCTCCATGAGCTTTATCAAACCTCGTCTTAAAACTGTGTATGGTTCCTGCCTCCACTACGTCATTTTCTAGGCTATTCCACTGCCTTACAACTCTATGACTGAAGAAATACTTCCTAATATCTCTCTGACTCATTTGTGTCTTCAACTTCCAATTGTGGCCTCTTGTTTCTGTGTCCCCTCCCTGGAACATCCTGTCTTTGTCCACCTTGTCTATTCCACGCAGTATTTTATATGTCGTTATCATGTCTCCCCTGACCCTCCTGTCCTCCAGTGTCGTCAGGCCGATTTCCCTTAATCTTTCTTCATAGGACATTCCCCTTAGCTCTGGAACTAACCTTGTCGCAAACCTTTGTACTTTCTCTAGTTTCTTGACGTGCTTTATCAAGTGCGGGTTCCAAACAGGTGCTGCATACTCCAGTATGGGCCTGACATACACGGTGTACAGTGTCTTGAACGATTCCTTACTAAGGTATCGGAATGCTGTTCTCAGGTTTGCCAGGCGCCCATATGCTGCAGCAGTTATCTGGTTGATGTGTGCTTCCGGAGACATGCTCGGTGTTATACTCACCCCAAGATCTTTCTCCTTGAGTGAGGTTTGCAGTCTTTGGCCACCTAGCCTATACTCGGTCTGTGGTCTTCTGTGCCCTTCCCCTATCTTCATGACTTTGCATTTGGCAGGATTAAATTCGAGAAGCCATTTGCTGGACCAGGTGTCCAGTCTGTCCAGGTCTCTTTGAAGTCCTGCCTGGTCCTCATCAGATTTAATTCTCCTCATTAACTTCACATCATCTGCAAACAGGGACACTTCTGAGTCTAACCCTTCCATCATGTCGTTCACATATACCAAAAATAGCACTGGTCCTAGGACCGACCCCTGTGGGACCCCGCTCGTCACAGGTGCCCACTGTGATACATCATTACGTACCATGACTCGTTGTTGTCTCCCTGTCAGGTATTCTCTGATCCATTGCAGTGCCCTTCCTGTTATATGCGCCTGATGCTCTAGCTTCTGCACTAATCTCTTGTGAGGAACTGTGTCAAAGGCCTTCTTGCAGTCCAAGAAGATGCAATCAACCCACCCCTCTCTCTCGTGTCTTACTTCTGTTATTTTATCATAAAACTCCAGAAGGTTTGTGACACAGGATTTGCCTTCCATGAATCCGTGCTGGTTGGCATTTATACTCTTGTTCCGTTCCAGGTGCTCCACCACTCTCCTCCTGATAATCTTCTCCATAATTTTGCATACTATACACGTCAATGACACAGGTCTATAGTTTAGTGCCTCTTTTCTGTCTCCTTTTTTAAAAATGGGAACTACATTTGCCGTCTTCCATACCTCAGGTAGTTGCCCAGTTTCCAGGGACGTGTTGAAGATTGTGGTAAGTGGCACGCACAACATATCTGCTCCCTCTCTAAGGACCCACGGGGAGATGTTGTCCGGTCCCATTGCCTTTGAGGTATCGATGTCCCTTAGCAGTTTCTTCACCTCCTCCTCATCTGTATGTATGTCGTCCAACACTTGTTGGTGTATTCCTTGCTGGTGTCCCCATCTGGTCTGTCCCCCCAGAGTCCTTCCTGACTCTACTGTAAATACTTCCTTAAATCTCGTGTTGAGCTCCTCACATACCTCTTGATCGTTTCTTGTGAGTTCTCCACCTTCTTTCCTCAGCCTTATCACCTGGTCCTTGACTGTTGTCTTCCTCCTAATGTGGCTATACAGCAGTTTCGGGTCAGATTTGACTTTCGATGCTATGTCGTTTTCATACTGTCGCTGGGCCTCCCTCCTTATCTGTGCATACTCGTTTCTGGCTCTTCTACTAATCTCCTTGTTTTCCTGGGTCCTATGCCTCCTGTACCTTTTCCATTCTCTGTTGCACTTAGTTTTTGCCTCCCTACACCTTCGGGTAAACCAAGGACTCGTTTTGGTCTTCCTATTATTTCTGTTTCCCTTGGGAACAAAACTTTCCTCTGCCTCCTTGCACTTTGTTGCCACATATTCCATCATCTCGTTTACTGATTTTCCTACCATTTCTCTGTCCCACTGAACCTCCTGCAGGAAGTTTCTCATACCTGTGTAGTCCCCCCTTTTATAGTTTGGCCTGACCCCTTCAGTTCCTGTTACCTTCTCCACTTGTAACTCTACTATATAATCAAAACTCAGCAC
>NC_091336.1:5270094-5352594 GCF_038502225.1 Cherax quadricarinatus
TTAAAAAATTAGAAGAACAAGCAGAGGTAAAAGGCAAAGTGTTCAGTGTCTGAAGAAGGACTTACATGTCATAAGACAAAGAGTAACAATGAAGGATGAGACATCAGAATAGGACATAGCAATGAATGGGCCTCTAAAGGATCCATTTTAGGACCACTACTGTTCCTAATATATATGAATAACCTATCAGAGGGGATTGAGTCCTATATGTCACTGTTGATTATGTGAAACTAATGAAAAGAATAAGAACCGGAGAGGACAGTGATAAACTGCAATGAGACCTCAACAAACTGCAGTTCAATTCCAACAAATGTAAGATCATGCATTTTGGATAAAGAGATGACAAACCAATCACTGCATACAACAAAGGCAGAGAGAAACTGCAAATATCAGCTAGTTAAAATGATCTAATGGTGAATATAACACCCAGTGCATCGCCAGTGTTGAATATAAACGTGTAGCGGCAGCAGAAAGTGTAAGATTAGTAAACATCTGAATAGTGTTAAAGAAGTTGAAAAAAATCCTTGAGGACCTTATATACGACATATTTGGCCGGTCATTGGATACGCTGCCCCAGCATGGAGTCCACACCTAGTTAAGAATATGAAAAAACTCGTAAAAGTTCTAAGATTTGTAACCAGACTAGTACTAGAACTGTGGAGAGGGTATAAAAGGAGAGAAGGAAAGAAGAACAAGAAGGGACATGATTACGAGATACAAAATCCTAAGAGCAACTGATAGTGCAGATAGGGAAAGGTTGCTTGAATTAAAGACAGGATCAAGTGGAAACAGGTGGAAGCTGAAGACAGATGATCGATAGTGATATACGGAAATATTTTTTGAATCTCAAGGTGACTGAGAAGGTGAAAAAATGGACGAGGAGGTGATAGAAGGAAACTCAATACACAGCTTCAAGAGTGGATATGATAAGACCCAAGTGACCAGAAATATATGACACCGATTAGAGTGATCTAGGAGACGGCGCAAAGAGCTAAGTATCGACCCCCGCAAGCACAAATAAGTGATTACACACACATACAAAAACACGTACATGCACACGCTTCCTCGACTCAAAACCCTCCACCCCTTCCATTCCCCTCCTTTCCCCTCCCTTCCCCTCCCCTCCCCTTCCCTCCCCTCCCCTCCCCTCTCCTCTCCTCCCTCTCTCCCCCATCCTGCCGTCAGCACCCCTAGCCAGCGGCAGGAGACGTCAGCTGAACTTCTCTCTGACAGGAACAAATCGAGAACCTCGGCCAAGAGAACGAACAATGGACGTCACCTGCCGAAGACTTGGAACCTTTTAGGGCGAGGTGCGTTCCCCTGTTGTAGGTGGTGACAGTGGTCCTGTGTCACCCACCTGACTACCTCAGGTGGGGGTGCTTGTTTGTGTGGATACATACTTGTACTTACAGCAGGAGAGCTGTGTTGGAGATGTCCAGTTTTCAGTGTTTGAAGTGCGCAGTGAAGCCAGTCTTGAACATGTGTTAACTATATATGTTAGTAGAGACTTTTACAGCCTACAATGGAATTTTGAGAGCAAAATTAACCTTCATTTGGAAGGATACATTACTGCTGCATGAAAAACTGAAGCAGAGATGCAGAAATATATTACCTACATCAGGCACTTTAGATTTTGTTATTTCGCGGATTCAACCCACTCATTTACAAAGGTCAACCTGGTTCATTTTCATTAGAAATCATTCAAGACGTCAGCAAAAACGTTTAAATCTTTGCCCCAGTGGACTGGTTATGATTCTCATGTTGTGCTACTCATCGAGGTAGTGTACTCCTGGAGGTAGTGTACTCCTGGAGGTAGTGTACTCCTGGAGGTAGTGTACTCCTAGAGGTAGTGTACTCCTGGAGGTAGTGTACTCCTAGAGGTAGTGTACTCCTGGAGGTAGTGTACTCCTAGAGGTAGTGTACTCCTGGAGGTAGTGTACTCCTGGAGGTAGTGTACTCCTGGAGGTAGTGTACTCCTGGAGGTAGTGTACTCCTGGAGGTAGTGTACTCCTGGAGGTAGTGTACTCCTGGAGGTAGTGTACTCATGGAGGTAGTGTACTCCTGGAGGTAGTGTACTCCTGGAGGTAGTGTACTCTTGGAGGTAGTGTACTCCTAGAGGTAGTGTACTCATGGAGGTAGTGTACTCCTGGAGGTAGTGTACTCCTGGAGGTAGTGTACTCCTGGAGGTAGTGTATTCCTGGAGGTAGTGTACTCTTGGAGGTAGTGTACTCTGGAGGTGGAGGTAGTGTACTCCTGGAGGTAGTGTACTCCTGGAGGTAGTGTACTCCTGGAGGTAGTGTACTCCTGGAGGTAGTGTACTCTTGGAGATAGTGTACTCCTCTCCTGGAGGTAGTGTACTCCTGGAGGTAGTGTACTCCTGGAGGTAGTGTACTCCTGGAGGTAGTGTACTCCTGGAGGTAGTGTACTCCTGGAGGTAGTGTACTCCTGGAGGTAGTGTACTCCTACTCCTAGAGGTAGTGTACTCCTGGAGGTAGTGTACTCCTGGAGGTAGTGTACTCCTGGAGGAAGTGTACTCCTGGAGGTAGTGTACTCCTGGAGGTAGTGTACTCCTGGAGGTAGTGTACTCCTGGAGGTAGTGTACTCCTGGAGGTAGTGTACTCCTGGAGGTAGTGTACTCCTGGAGGTAGTGTACTCTTGGAGGTAGTGTACTCCTGGAGGTAGTGTACTCCTGGAGGTAGTGTACTCCTGGAGGTAGTGGAGGTAGTGTACTCCTGGAGGTAGTGTACTCTTGGAAGTAGTGTACTCTTGGAGGTAGTGTACTCCTGGAGGTAGTGTACTCCTGGAGGTAGTGTACTCTTGGAGGTAGTGTACTCCTGGAGGTAGTGTACTCCTGGAGGTAGTGTACTCCTGGAGGTAGTGTACTCCTGGAGGTAGTGTACTCCTGGAGGTAGTGTACTCCTGGAGGTAGTGTACTCCTGGAGGTAGTGTACTCCTGGAGGTAGTGTACTCCTGGAGATAGTGTACTCCTGGAGGTAGTGTACTCCTGGAGGTAGTGTACTCTTGGAGGTAGTGTACTCCTGGAGGTAGTGTACTCCTGGAGGTAGTGTACTCCTGGAGGTAGTGTACTCCTGGAGGTAGTGTACTCCTGGAGGTAGTGTACTCATGGAGGTAGTGTACTCCTGGAGGTAGTGTACTCCTGGAGGTAGTGTACTCCTGGAGGTAGTGTACTCCTGGAGGTAGTGTACTCTTGGAGGTAGTGTACTCCTAGAGGTAGTGTACTCATGGAGGTAGTGTACTCCTGTAGGTAGTGTACTCCTGGAGGTAGTGTACTCTTGGAGGTAGTGTACACCTGGAGGTAGTGTACTCATGGAGGTAGTGTACTCCTGGAGGTAGTGTACTCCTGGAAGTAGTGTACTCCTGTAGGTAGTGTACTCATGGAGGTAGTGTACTCATGGAGGTAGTGTACTCCTGGAGGTAGTGTACTCCTGGAGGTAGTGTACTCCTGGAGGTAGTGTACTCTTGCAGGTAGTGTACTCCTGGAGGTAGGGTACTCCTGGAGGTAGTGTACTACTGGAGGTAGTGTACTCCTGGAGGTAGTGTACTTTTGGAGGTAGTGTACTCCTGGAGGTAGTGTGCTCCTCGAGGTAGTGTACTCCTGGAGGCAGTGTACTCATGGAGGTAGTGTACTCATGGAGGTAGTGTACTCCTGGAGGTAGTGTACTCCTGGAGGTAGTGTACTCATGGAGGTAGTGTACTCATGGAGGTAGTGTACTCATGGAGGTAGTGTACTCATGGAGGTAGTGTACTCATGGAGGTAGTGTACTCATGGAGGTAGTGTACTCATGGAGGTAGTGTACTCATGGAGGTAGTGTACTCATGGAGGTAGTGTACTCATGGAGGTAGTGTACTCATGGAGGTAGTGTACTCATGGAGGTAGTGTACTCATGGAGGTAGTGTACTCATGGAGATAGTGTACTCATGGATGGAGATAGTGTACTCATGGATGTGTAGGTAGTGTACTCATGGAGGTAGTGTACTCATGGAGGTGGTGTACTCATGGAGGTAGTGTACTCATGGAGGTAGTGTACTCATGGAGGTAGTGTACTCTTGGAGATAGTGTACTCATGGAGGTAGTGTACTCATGGAGGTAGTGTACTCATGGAGGTAGTGTACCATGGAGAGAGTGAACTCGTGGAGGTTGTGTACTCATGGAGGTAGTGTACTCTTGGAGGTAGTTTACTCATGGAAGTAGTGTACTCATGGAGGTAGTGTACCATGGACATAGTGTACTCATGGAGGTAGTGTACTCTTGGAGGTAGTTTACTCATGGAAGTAGTGTACTCATGGAGGTAGTGTACCATGGAAGTAGTGTACTCATGGAGGTAGTGTACTCCTGGAGGTAGTGTACTCCTGGAGGTAGTGTACTCATGGAGGAGTGTACTCTTGGAGGTAGTGTACTCATGGAGGTAGTGTACTCATGGAGGTAGTGTACTCATGGAGGTAGTGTACTCATGGAGGTAGTGTACCATGTCAGTAGTGCACTCATGGAGATAGTGTACTCATGGAGGTAGTGTACTCATGGAGGTAGTGTACCATGGAGGTAGTGTACTCCTGGAGGTTGTGTGCCATCGAGGTAGTGTACTCTTGGAGATAGTATACTCATGGAGGTAGTGTTCTCATGTAGATAGTGTACTCATGGAGGTAGTGTACTGATTGAGCTAGTGTACTCATGGAGGTAGTGCACTCATGGAGGTAGTGTACCATGGAGGTAGTGTACTCATGGACGTAGTGTACTCTTGGAGGCAGTGTACTCATGGAGGTAGTGTACTCATGGAGGTAGTGTACTCATGGAGGCAGTGTACTCATGGAGGTAGTGTACTCATGGAGATAGTGTACTCATGGAGGTAGTGTACTCATGGAGCTTGTGTACTCATGGAGGTAGTGTACTCATGGAGGTAGTGTACTCATGAAGATAGTGTACTCATTGAGGAAGTGTACTCATGGAGGTAGTGTACTCATGGAGGTAGTGTACTCATGAAGGTAGTGTACTCATGGAGATACTGTACTCATGGAGGAAGTGTACTCATGGAGGTAGTGTATTCATGGAGGCAGTGCACCATGGAGGTAATGTACTCATGGAGGTAGTGTACTCATGGAGGTAGTGTACTCATGGAGGTACTGTACCAAGGAGGTAGTGAACTCATGGAGGTAGTGTACTCATGGAGGTAGTGTACCATTGAGGTAGTGTACTCATGGAGGGAGTGTACTCATGGAGTTAGTGTACTCATGGACATAGTGTACCATGGAAGTAGTGTACTCATGGAGATAGTGTACTCATCGAGGTAGTGTACTCATGGAGGTAGTGTACTCATGGAGGTAGTGTACTCATGGACATAGTGTACCATGGAAGTAGTGTACTTTTGGAGATAGTGTACTCATGGAGGTAGTGTACTCATGGAGATAGTGTACTCATGGAGGTAGTGTACTCATGGAGGTAGTGCACCATGGAGGTAGTGTACTCATGGAGGTAGTGTACTCATGGAGGTAGTGTACTCATGGAGGTAGTGTACTCATGGAGGTAGTGTACTCATGGAGGTAGTGTACTCATGGAGGTAGTGTACTCATGGAGGTAGTGTACTCATGGAGGTAGTGTACTCATGGAGGTAGTGTACCATGGAGGTAGTGTACTCATGGAGATAGTGTACTCATGGAGGTAGTGTACTCATGGAGGTAGTGTACTCATGGAGGTAGTGTACTCATGGAGGTAGTGTACTCATGGAGGTAGTGTACTCATGGAGATAGTGTACTCATGGAGGTAGTGTACTCATGGAGGTAGTGCACCATGGAGGTAGTGTACTCTTGGAGCTAGTGTACTCATGGAGGTAGTGTACTCATTTAGGTAGTGTACCATGGAGGTAGTGTACTCTTGGAGCTAGTGTACTCATGGAGGAAGTGTACTATTGGAGACAGTGTACTCATGGAGGCAGTGTACTCATGGAGGTAGTGTACAATGGAAGTAGTGTACTCATGGAGGTAGTGTACTCATGGAGGTAGTGTACTCATGGTGGTAGTGTACGATGGAGGTAGCGTACTCTTGGAGATAGTGTACTCATGGAGGCAGTGTACTCATGGAGGTAGTGTACCATGGAAGTAGTGTACTCATGGAGGTAGTGTACTCATGGAGGTATTGTACTCATGGAGGTAACGTACCATGGAGGTAGTGTACTCATGGAGGTAGTGTACTCATGGAGGTAGTGTACTCATGGAGATAGTGTACTCATGGAGGTAGTGTACTCATGGAGGTAGTGTACTCATGGAGGTAGTGTACTCATGGAGGTAGTGTACTCATGGAGGTAGTGTACTCATGGAGATAGTGTACTCATGGAGGTAGTGTACTCATGGAGGTAGTGTACTCATGGAGATAGTGTACTCATGGAGATAGTGTACTCATGGAGGTAGTGTACTCATGGAGGTAGTGTACTCATGGAGGTAGTGTACTCATGGAGGTAGTGTACTCATGGAGGTAGTGTACTCATGGAGGTAGTGTACTCATGGAGGTAGTGTACTCATGGAGGTAGTGTACTCATGGAGGTAGTGTACTCATGGAGGTAGTGTACTCATGGAGGTAGTGTACTCATTGAGGTAGTGTACTCATGGAGATAGTGTACTCATGGAGGTAGTGTACTCATGGAGATAGTGTACTCATGGAGGTAGTGTACTCATGGAGGTAGTGTACTCATGGAGGTAGTGTACTCATGGAGATAGTGTACTCATGGAGGTAGTGTACTCATGGAGGTAGTGTACTCATGGAGGTAGTGTACTCATGGAGGTAGTGTACTCATGGAGATAGTGTACTCATGGAGGTAGTGTACTCATGGAGGTAGTGTACTCACGGCCGTAGTGTACTCATGGAGAGAGTGTACTCATAGAGGTAGTGTACTCATAGAGGTTGTGTACTCATGGAGGTAGTGTACTCATGGAGGTAGTGTACTCATGGAGGTAGTGTACTCATGGAGATAGTGTACTCATGGAGGTAGTGTACTCATGGAGGTAGTGTACTCATGGAGGTAGTGTACTCATGGAGGTAGTGTACTCATGGCGGTAGTGTACTCATGGAGGTAGTGTACTCATGGAGGTTGTGTACCATGGAAGTTGTGTACTCATGGAGGTAGTGTACTCATGGCGGTAGTGTACTCATGGAGGTAGTGTACTCATGGAGATAGTGTACTCATGGAGGTAGTGTACTCACGGAGGTAATGTACTCATGGAGGTAGTGCACTCATGGAGATAGTGTACTCATGGAGGTAGTGTAGTCACGGAGGTAGTGTACTCATGGAGGTAGTGTACTCATGGAGTTAGTGTACTCATGGAGACAGTGTACTCATTGAGGTCGTGTACTCATGGAGGTAGTGTACTCATGGAGGTAGTGTACTCATGGAGGTAGTGTACTCATGGAGGTAGTGTACTCATGGAGGTAGTGTACTCATGTAAGTAGTGTACTCATGGAGATAGTGTACTCATGGAGGTAGTGTACTCATGGAGGTAGTGTACTCATGGAGGTAGTGCAGTTATGGAGGTAGTGTACTCATGGAAGTAGTGTACTCATGGAGGTAGTGTACTCATGGAGGTACTGTACCAAGGAGGTAGTGAACTCATTGAGGTAGTGTACTCATGGAGGTAGTGTACTCATGGAGGTAGTGTACTCATGGAGGTAGTGTACTCATGGAGGTAGTGTACTCATGGAGATAGTGTACTCATGGAGGTAGTGTACTCATGGAGGTAGTGTACTCATGGAGGTAGTGTACTCATGGAGGTAGTGTACTCATGGAGGTAGTGTACTCATGGAGGTAGTGTACTCATGGAGGTAGTGTACTCATGGAGGTAGTGCACCATGGAGGTAGTGAACTCATGGAGATAGTGAACTAATTGAGGTAGTGTACTAATGGAGGTAGTGTACTCATGGAGGTAGTGTACTCATGGAGGTAGTGCACCATGGAGGTAGTGTACTCATGGAGGTAGTGTACTCATGGAGGTAGTGTACTCATGGAGGTAGTGCACCATGGAGGTAGTGTACTCATGGAGATAGTGTACTCATTGAGGTAGTGTACTAATGGAGGTAGTGTACTCATGGACGTAGTGTACTCATGGAGGTAGTGTACTCATGGAGGTAGTGTACTCATGGAGGTAGTGTACTCATGGAGGTAGTGTACTCGTGGAGGTAGTGTACTCTTGGAGGTAGTGTATTCATGGAGGTAGTGTACCATGGAAGTAGTGTACTTGTGGAGGTAGTGTACTCATAGTGTACTCATGGAGGTAGTGTACTCATGGAGGTATGGTGTACACATGGAGATAGTGTACTCATGGAGGTAGTGTACTCATGGAGGTAGTGTACTCATGGAGGTAGTGTACCATGGACAGAGTGTAGTGTACGTGTGTACTCTAGTGTACTGGAGGTAGTGTATTCATGGAGGTAGTGTACCATGGAAGTAGTGTTACTCATGGAGATAGTGTACTCATGGAGGTAGTGTACTCATGGAGGTAGTGTACTCATGGAGGTAGTGTACCATGGAAGTTGTGTACTCTTGGAGATAGTGTACTCATGGAGGTAGTGTACTCATGGAAGTATTGTACCATGGAATTAGAGTACTCATGGAGGTAGTGTACTCATGGAGGTAGTGTACTCCTGGAGGTAGTGTACTCATGGAGGCAGTGTACCATGGAGGTAGTGTACTCTTGGAGGTAGTGTACTCATGGAGGAAGTGTACTATTGGAGACAGTGTACTCATGGAGGCAGTGTACTCATGGAGGTAGTGTACTCGTGGAGGTAGTGTACTCTTGGAGGTAGTGTATTCATGGAGGTAGTGTACCATGGAAGTAGTGTTACTCATGGAGATAGTGTACTCATGGAGGTAGTGTACTCATGGAGGTAGTGTACAATGGAAGTAGTGTACTCATGGAGGTAGTGTACTCATGGAGATAGTGTACTCATGGAGGTAGTGTACTCATGGAGGTAGTGTGCCATGGAGGCAGTGTACTCATGGTGGTAGTGTACGATGGAGGTAGCGTACTCTTGGAGATAGTGTACTCATGGAGGCAGTGTACTCATGGAGGTAGTGTACCATGGAAGTAGTGTACTCATGGAGGTAGTGTACTCATGGAGGTATTGTACTCATGGAGGTAACGTACCATGGAGGTAGTGTACTCATGGAGGTAGTCTACTCATGGAGGTAGTGTACTCATGGAGATAGTGTACTCATGGAGGTAGTGTACTCATGAAGGTATTGTACTCATGGAGGTAGTGTACTTATGGAAGTAGTGTACTCATGGAGATAGTGTACTCATTGAGGTAGTGTACTCATGGAGGTAGTGTACTTATGGAAGTAGTGTACTCATGGAGATAGTGTACTCATGAAGGTATTGTACTCATGGAGGTAGTGTACTTATGGAAGTAGTGTACTCATGGAGATAGTGTACTCATGGAGGTAGTGTACTCATGGAGGTAGTGTACTCATGAAGGTTGTGTACTCATGGTGGTAGTGTACTCATGGGGGTAGTGTACTCATGGAGGTAGTGTACTCATGGAGATAGTGTACTCAAAGAGGTAGTGCAGTTATGGAGGTAGTGTACTCGTGGAGGTAGTGTACTCATGGAGGTAGTGTACTCGTGGAGGTAGTGTACTCATGGAAGTACTGTACTCATGGAGGTACTGTACTCATTGAGGTAGTGTACTCATGGAGGTAGTGTACTCATGGAGGTAGTGTACTCATGGAGGTAGTGTACTCATGGAGGTAGTGTACTCGTGGAGGTAGTGTACTCATGGAAGTAGTGTACTCATGGAGGTACTGTACTCATTGAGGTAGTGTACTCATGGAGGTAGTGTACTCATGGAAATAGTGTACTCATGGAGGTAGTGTACTCATGGAGGTCGTGTACACATGGATGTTGTGTATTCATTGAGGTAGTGTACTCATGGAGATAGTGTACTCATGGAGGTAGTGTACTCATGGAGGTAGTGTACTCATGGAGATAGTGTACTCATGGAGGTAGTGTACTCATGGAGGTAGTGTACTCATGGCGGTAGTGTACTCATGGAGAGAGTGTACTCATGGAGGTAGTGTACTTATGGAGGTTGTGTACTCATGGAGGTAGTGTACTCATGGAGAGAGTGTACTCATGGAGGTAGTGTACTGATGGAGGTAGTGTACTCATGGAGGTAGTGTACTCATAGAGGTAGTGTACTCATGGAGGTAGTGTACTCATGGAGAGTGTACTCATGGAGGTAGTGTACTCATTCAGGTAGTGTACTCATAGAGATAGTGTACTCATAGAGGTTGTGTACCATGGAAGTTGTGTACTCATGGAGGTAGTGTACTCATGGCGGAAGTGTACTCATGGAGGCAGTGTACTCATGGAGATAGTGTACTCATGGAGGTAGTGTAGTCACGGAGGTAGTGTACTCACGGAGGTAGTGTACTCATGGAGGTAGTGCACTCATGGAGAGAGTGTACTCATGGAGGTAGTGTACTCATGGAGGTAGTGTACTCATGGAGGTAGTGTACATATGGAGTTAGTGTACTCATGGAGACAGTGTACTCTTGGAAGTAGTGTATTCATGGAGGTAGTGCACCATGGAAGTAGTGTACTCATGGAGGTAGTGTACTCATGGAGGTAGTGTACCATGGAGGTAGTGTACTCATGGAGGTAGTGTACCATGGAGGTTGTGTACCCTTGGAGATAGTGTACTCATGGCGGTAGTGTACTCATGGATGTAGTGTACTCATGTAGGTAGTGTACTCATTGAGGTAGTGTACTCATGGAGATAGTGTACTCAGAGGTAGTGTACTCATTGAGGTAGTGTGCTCATGGAGATAATGTACTCATGGAGGTAGTGTCTTATGGAGGTAGTGTACTGATTCTGGTAGTGTACTCATGGAGGTTGTGTACCATGGAAGTTGTGTACTCATGGAGGTGTGTTGTGTACGAATGGTATATAATACCGACAAGATGAGAGTAAGACACATGTGCAACATCTGGGTATCTTTATTGTAGACGTTTCGCCATCCAGTGGCTTTATCAATACAAATTCCAGGACATAACTTGAAGACAGTAGAACTATGTACAGAAGATGAGGTAATCAGTCCCTCAACCTAGGAGTAGGTGCGATCAGCACCATAGTCGTGGTGCTGATCGCACCTACTCCTAGGTTGAGGGACTGATTACCTCGAAACTTCTACTCTCCTTACCCATTTCTACTTTGTATTGGACTGATGAAGCCACTGTGTGGCGAAACGTTTCTTCAATAAAGATTCCAATGTGTTGCATAAGTGTCTCAATTCTGCATATATATATATATATATATATATATATATATATATATATATATATATATATATATATATATATATATATATATATATATATATGTATATATAAATATATATATATATATATGTATATATATATATATATATATACATATATATATATATATATATATATATATATATATATATATATATATATATATATATAAATATATATATATATATAAATATATATATATATATATATATATATATATATATATATATATATATATATATATATATATATATATATATATATAATTGTGTAATCACCTATCTGTGGTTGCAGGGGTCGAGTTACAGCTCCTGGTCCCTCCTCTTAACTGGTCGCTTCTGGGTACGCTCTCTATGCTCCATGAGCTTTGTTGTATCCCTTCTTAAAACTATGTATGGATCCTGCCTCCACTACATCACCCTCCAGATTGTTCCACTTCCTGACAACTCTATGGCTGAAGAAATACTTCCTAACATCCCTGTGACTTATTTGAGTTTTCAACTTCCAGTTGTGACCCCTTATCGTTGTGTCACATCTCTCAAACATCCTGTCCCTGTCCATCATGTCAATTCCTCTTAGTATTTTACATGTCGCTATTATGTACCCCCTATCTCTCCTGTCCTCCTGTGTCGTCAGGTTAATTTCCCTTAGCCTCTTCTCATATGACCTACCCCTTAGCTCCGGAACCAATCTTGCTGCAAACCTTTGCACTTTCTCTAATTATTTGACGTGTTTGACCAGGTGTGGGATCCATACTGGCGCTGCATACTCCAATATGGGCCTGTGTGTGAGTGTGTGTACTCACCTAGTTGTGGTTGCAGGGGTCGACTCATAGCTGCTGTGTGTGTGTGTGTGCTCAACTAATTGTACTCACTTAATTGTGGCTTCAGGGGTCGAAACTCAGCTCCTGGCCCCGCCTCTTCACTGATCGCTACTAGGTCCGCTCTCTCTCTCTGCTTCCTGAGTTTTGTCATACCTCGTCTTAAAGCTATGTATGGTTCCTACCTCCACTACATCACTTGATAGGCTATTCCACTTCCTGACGACTCTATGACTGAAGGAATACTTCCCAACATCCCTATGACTCGCCTGAGTCTTCAGCTTCCAATTGTGACCCCTTGTTTCTGTGTCCCATCTCTGGAACATGTCTCTGTCTACTTTATCTATTCCACGCAGTATTTTGTATGTCGTTATCATGTCTCCCCTGACCCTCCTGTCCTCCAATGTCGTCAGTCCGATGTCCCTTAACCTTTCTTCGTAGGACATACCCCTGAGCTCCGGAACAATCCTTGTTGCAAACCTTTGCACTTTCTCTAATTTCTTGACGTGCTTGACCAGATGTGGGTTCCAAACTGGTGCTCCATACTCCAGTATGTGTCTGATGTTCACAGTGTACAGTGTCTTGAACGATTCCTTACTAAGGTATCGGAACGCTATTCTCAGGTTTGCCAGGCGCCCATATGCTGCAGCAGCTATCTGGTTGATGTGTGCCTCCGGAGACAAGCTCGGTGTTATGGTCACCCCAAGATCTTTCTCCTTGAGCGAGGTTTGCAGTCTTTGGTCGCCTAGTCTATACTCTGTCTTCGGTCTTCTTTGCCCTTCTCCGATCTTCATGACTTTGCATTTGGCAGGGTTGAATTCAAGAAGCCAGTTGCTGGACCACGTGTCCAGCCTGTCCAGGTCTCTTTGAAGTCCTGCCTGATCCTCATCCGATTTAATTCTCCTCATTAACTTCACATCATCTGCGAACAGGGACACCTCTGAGTCCATCCCTTCCAACATGTCATTCACATGTACCAAAAATAACACTGGTCCTAGGACCGACCCCTGTGGGACCCCGCTCGTCACAGGTGCCCACTGTGATACCTCATCCCGTACCATGACTCGTTGTTGCCTCCCTGTCAGGTATTCTCTGATCCATTGCAGTGCCCTTCCTGTTATACACGCCTGATCCTCTAGTTGCTGCACTAGTCGCTTGTGAGGAACTGTGTCGAAGGCCTTCTTGCAGTCCAAGAAAATGCAATCAACCCACCCCTCTCTCTCGTGTCTTACTTCTGTAACTTTGTCATAAAACTCCAGAAGGTTTGTGACACAGGATTTGCCTTCCATGAATCCGTGCTGGTTGTCGTTTATAATCTTGTTCCGTTACAGGTGCTCCACCACTCTCCTCCTGATAATCTTCTCCATGACTTCGCATACTATACACGTCAGTGACACTGGCCTGTAATTTAGTGCCTTTTTTTCTGTCTCCTTTTTTAAAAATGGGAACAGCATTTGCGGTCTTCCATACCTCAGGTAGTTGCCCAGTTTCAAGGGATGTGTTGAAGATTGTGGTTAATGGCACACACAGTATATGCTCCCTCCCTGAGGACCCTCAGGGAGATGTTGTCCGGTCCCATTGCCTTTGAGGTATCAAGGTCACTTAGCAGATTCGTCACCTCCTCCTTAGTTGTGTCCAGAAATTGTTGGTCTCTTCCCTGTTGGTGTCCCCCTCTGTCCTGTCTTCTCAGAGTCCTTCCTGTCTCCACTGTAAATACTTCATTAAATCTCCTATTGAGCTCCTCGCATACCTCTTGATCGTTTCTTGTGAGTTCCCCACCTTCTTTCCTCAGCCTGATTACCTAGTCTTTGACTGTCGTCTTTTTCCTAATGTGTCTAAACAGCAGTTTCGTGTCAGACTTGGCTTTCGATGCTATGTCATTTTCATTCTGTCGCTGGGCCTCCCTCCTCATCTGTGCATATTCGTTTCTGGCTCTTGTTTTCCTTGGTCCTTTGCCTTCTATACCTCTTCCATTGTCTTATGCACTTAGTTTTTGCCTCCCTGCACCTTAGGGTAAACCAAGGACTAGCTTTGGTCTTCCCATTGTTTCTGTTGCCCTTGCGAACAAACCTTTCCTTTGCCTCGCATTTTGTTGTTACATATTCCATCATTTCAATTACTGACTTTCCTACCAGTTCTCTGTCCCACTGTACCTCCCGCAGGAAGTTCCTCATACCTGTGTGTGTGTGCGTGTGTGTGTGTGTGTGTGTGTGTGTGTGTGTGTGTGTGTGTGTGTGTGTGAACTTACAATTCTCATTAGTAAAACACGAGAAATTTAAAAAACAATAAGTACACACACGTGAGAAGTTGAAGTCAGGGGTTGCACACTGCGAAACATTGTAACTAATGAGCAAGGATAACCCAGGGAAGCCAAGCAATGTAGTGACGATGCTGCTGTGCGCAGCAGTATCGTTCTGCTTGACGATGCTGTATACATCAGTAGAAGCTGGTGGTAGTCAGGAGACGTGGCCATACATTTCTCCTCACCCTGGTTCTTACCCGAGTCTTTCTATTGGGAGCTGACGACGTCGTACATTTTGCAAGTAAGGGCTAATATTAAACGATGCTAACACTAGCAGTGCTAAAACTGCTAGTGCCGTTTAATAAAATTTTTGATTCCTTCATTGTGTACAAGGTTAATGAGGTGCACGAAGGTGATTAGTGCTACAGGACACCTGTGCACCACCAGTGCTGCATGACACCTGTGTACCACCAGTGCTGCATGACACCTGTGCACCTACAGTACTGCATGACACCTGTGCACCACCAGTGCTGCAGGACACCTGAGCACCACCAGTGCTGCAGGACACCTGTGCACCACCAGTACTGCATGACACCTGAGCATCGCCAGTGCTGCAGTACACCTGAGCACCACCAGTGCTGCACGACATCTGTGTACCACCAGTGCTGCATGACACCTGTGCGCCACCAGTGCTGCATGACACCTGTGCACCACCAGTCCTGCCGGACACCTGTGCACCACAAGAGCTGCAGGGCACCTGTGCACCTCCAGTGCTGCAGGACACTTGTGTACCACCAGTGCTGTATGACACCTGTGCACCACCAGTGCTGTATGACACCTGTGCACCACCGGTGCTGCATGACACCTGTGCACCACCAGTGCTGCATGACACCTGCGCACCACCAGTGCTGCAGGACACCTGTGCACCCCCAGTGCTGCATGACACCTGTGCACCACCAGTGCTGCATGACACCTGTGTACCACCAGTGCTGCATGACACCTGAGCACCACCAGTGCTGCAGGACACCTGTGCACCACCAGTACTACATGACACCTGTGCACCACCAGTGCTGCATAACACCTGTGCACCACCAGTGCTGCATGACACCTGTGCACCACCAGTACTGCATGACACCTGTGCGCCACCAGTGCTGCATAACACCTATGCACCACCAGTGCTGCATGACACCTGTGCACCACCAGTACTGCATGACACCTGTGCACCACCAGTGCTGCATGGCACCTGTGCACCTACAGTACTGCATGACACCTGTGCACCACCAGTGCTGCAGGACACCTGAGCACCACCAGTGCTGCAGGACACATGTGCACCACCAGTACTGCATGACACCTGAGCACCGCCAGTGCTGCAGGACACCTGAGCACCACCAGTGCTGCACGACACCTGTGTACCACCAGTGCTGCATGACACCTGTGCACCACCAGTGCTGCATGACACCTGTGCACCACCAGTCCTGCCGGACACCTGTGCACCACCAGTGCTGCAGGGCACCTGTGCACCTACAGTGCTGCATGACACCTGTGCACCATCAGTGCTGTATGACACCTGTGCACCACCAGTGCTGTATGACACCTGTGCACCACCGGTGCTGCATGACACCTGTGCACCACCAGTGCTGCATGACACCTGTGCACCACCAGTGCTGCATGACACCTGTGCACCACCAGTGCTGCACGGAACATGTGCACCACCAGTGCTGCAGGACACCTGTGCACCACCAGTACTGCATGATACCTGAGCACCACAAGTGCTGCAGGACACCTGAGCACCACCAGTGCTGCAGGGCACCTGTGCACCACAAGTACTGTATGACACCTGAGCAGCACCAGTGCTGCAGGACACCTGAGCACCAACAGTGCTGCATGCCACCTGTGCACCACCAGTGCTGCATGACACCTCTGCACCACCAGTGCTGCAGGACACCTGTGCACCACCAGTGCTGCCGGACACCTGTGCACCACCAGTGCTGCATGACACCTGTGTACCACCAGTGCTGCATGACACCTGTGCACCACCAGTGCTGCATGACACCTGTGCACCACCAGTGCTTAATGACACCTGTGCACCACCAGTGCTGCATGACACCTGTGCACCAACTGTGCTGCATGACACCTGTGCACCACCAGTGCTGCATGACACCTGCGCACCACCAGTGCTGCATGACACCTGTGTATCACCAGTGCTGCAGGACACCTGTGCACCACCAGTGTTTCATGACACCTGTGCACCACCAGTGCTTAATGACACCTGTGCACCACCAGTGCTGCATGACACCTGTGCACCAACTGTGCTGCATGACACCTGTGCACCACCAGTGCTGCATGACACCTGTGTATCACCAGTGCTGCAGGACACCTGTGCACCACCAGTACTGCATGACACCTGTGCACCACTAGTGCTGCAGGACACCTGTGCACCACCAGTTTTCCAGGACACCTATGCACCATCAATACCTCATGACACCTGTGCACCACCAGTCCTGCATGACACCTGTGAACCACCAGCGCTACATGACACCTGTGCACCACCAGTGCTGCATGACACCTGAGCACCACCAGTGCTGAATGACACCTGTACACCACCAGTGCTGCATGACATCTGAGCACCACCAGTGCTGGATGACACCTGAGCACCACCAGAGCTGCATGACACCTTTGCACCACCAGTGCTTCATGACACCTGTGCACCACAAGTGCTGCATGATACCTGTGCACCCCAAGTGCTGCATGACACCTGTGCACCACTAGTGCTGCAGGACACCTGTGCACCACCAGTGCTGCATGACACCTGTGCGCCACCAGTGTTGCAGTACACGTGCGCCCCACCAGTGTTGCAGGACACCTGTGCACCACCAGTGCTGCATGACACCTGTGCACAACCAGTGCTGCAGGACACCTGTGTACCACCAGTGTTGCATGACACCTGTGTATCATCAGAGCTGCAGGACACCTGTTCACCACCAGTACTGCATGTCACCTGTGCACCACTAGTGCTACAGAACACCTGTGCACCACCAATGCTGCAGGACACCTGTGCACTACCAGTGCTGCATGACACCTGAGCACCACCAGTGCTGCATGACACCTGGGCACCACCAGTGCTTAATGACACTTGTGCACCACCAGTGCTGCATGATACCTGAGCACCACCAGTGCTGCATGACACCTGAGCACCACCAGTGCTGCAGGACACCTGAGCACCATCAGTGCTGCAGGACCCCTGAGCACCACCAGTGCTGAATGACACATGTGCACCACCAGTGCTGCAGGACATCTGAGCTCCACCAGAGCTGTATGACACCTGAGCACCACCAGTGCTGCATGACACCTGTGCACCACCAGTACTGCATGACACCTGTGCACCACTAGTGCTGCAGGACACCTGTGAACCACCAGTGCGGCATGACACCTGTGCACCACCAGTGTTGTAGGACACCTGTGCACCACCATTGTTGCAGGGCACCTGTGCACCACCAGCGTTGCATGACACCTGTGTATCACCAGTGCCGCAGGACACCTGTGCACCACCTGTACCGAATGACACCTGTGTACCACTAGTGCTGCAGGACACCTGTGCACCACCAGTGCTGCAGGACACCTGTGCACCACCAGTGCTGCATGACACCTGAGCACCACCAGTGCTGCAGGACACCTGTGCACCACCAGTGCTGCATGACACCTGTGCACCACCAGTGCTGCATGACACCTGTGCACCACCAGTGTTGCATGACACCTGTGCACCACCAGTGCTGCATGACACCTGTGCACCACCAGTGTTGCAGGACACCTGTGCACCACCAGTGCTGCATGACACCTGTGCACCACCAGTGTTGCAGGACACCTGTGCACCACCAGTACCTCATGATGTCAGCATAGTTGCTGAATCTTCTTACATGTGTTGTATAGATTAACTGAGCATTACAGTATCATCCATGTGTTTATATAGATGATCCCTTAGGCCTGTGACTGTATGACTTCATGGGATACAGCTTGAGTGTGAGGCGAGCTACCTCGGCCTCAGTCGGCGTATAACATCCAGCTAGACAGTGACACGGCAGGCTGGGCTCCATCTCCCATTATCACAGTCAGACAATATATCGTTACCATCCAACAAGTGTGTCTACCTTCAACTCTCGTTATCTCCTTTTAAGAACCCCTACGACAATTGATGGCAACCGAGGGCCTGTAATCCTGAAGATTACAGTGATTTCTGGAGATAAATTTCTACTGGCCCGGCCGACATCTTGTCACTAGGCCTGCCGAGCAGGGTACGCTCGACCTACCCCAGCCAGCTACCTCAATCAAGCGTCTACCAGCGACTACATTATTCCCTGGTCAGTCTCTTTGTATTAGTGTTTATCTGCTTATTTGCATCACTCCCGAGAGGTTGACCTGAGTTTGCAAAGTAAGCCAGCAACCAGTCTGTGGTGGGGGAGTCAGAACAACCCAGTCAGTCCAGCCTAGCCTACTCCATCCAGCTTTTGCTTGCCAAGCCTGCTTTCCACCCCTGCTGTGCTCTTCATGAGAAGTTATCAAGCTATTCTGTGTGAAGGGTTAAGATAAGCCAGCAAGCAACTAATCCAGGTGTCTTACCCCCGTACTCAAGCAAGCCACGTGGGTACAGTCTTCATCGCTTTGTGCTTAAGCTCCAAGCCATTCTGAGTGTTTTTTCATCCCTGTGGTGTTGTGGTAATTCGTGGGTTTGTTTTTAAGCCAGCAGACTTAGAATTATCTTCGCGCCAGTGTGGGTGTCCCCAGTGAGGCTTACGCCGTTCATCCCATAGGCCCACTCACTCACCACGCGGTCTCGGCCTTAGCCCTGTTCCAGCCCACCCACCCATCCACTCGACACCGGCCCCAGCCGCCTCACTCAGCCATTAACCCACTCACCCAACCTCTACCATTGTTATTGTACACTACTATGGGTACTAGCACCATATTTTAAGGACCACATAGGGGGTCAAGAGCTAGAGTGTGTTTGGCGCCACCGTTGAAAGCCTCCTGTGTGAGTTCATCGTCGATTTAAGCGCAAATACTTCGAGTGTGGAGAGAAGTCAGTGATCGTAGCCAGCCACGAGAGGACATAAACATCCACGACCTTCTACCTAATTCTTCGCCAAGTCGCTTCAGTGATAATATTTTTCATAGAGACATTTGCGAGTGTTGAGACATTTCTTTTTTGTGTTTCCAGTGATTTTTTTCTTAGTGACATTCAGTGACTTTTGATTAGACTCAGTGTTTATTATATACTGTTTGTAATAATTTTTTTCCCTTCTTAATTCAGTGTTAATTTCCGTGCATTAATACATGTCTGTTGTGTTGTGCTTCTATTTTTTATACACTTGAAGTAAGTACCTAGTGTTTTTCCTTTGTTGTGTGTGCAACATATGAGCAGTATAGAACTTGTGTTACACTTCACAATCACCTTGTGTTCATAGTGTTGCAGTGAAGTAATTCAGTAATTTATTACCTTGTATTCTGCATCACAACTCAGTGTTATCTGTTATATTTCCCCCCCAGTATCTGTGTATTCTTGTTTTGTTCTCTGTGTGTTGAACATTCTTGTGTTCATATTCTTTTCATGTAGCCAGTGTCTAATTTATCTTATTTCCACAGACAATAGAGCCATTATTTTGTTCAATCAAGATAATTATCTTTTCAGACTTTTCACACATCAAGTTTCATAGCAAGAAAATTCTAGTATTGTGTTTATGTTGATGTGTTGTGTTCTGCATCACTGTAAGTGTTCAAGTTTTTTTCTTTTGTTCTGTGTTTTGTATCTATTATTTTTTCATATTTCATTGAACAAATTCACTCTTAGTGCAATTTTTAAGTTCTTCTTTTAAAGTAAATTGTTCTTTTGCTTGTTAAGTGTTGCTTAAGTTGCAGTTAAGAGTTAAAGTGTTCACTCAGTTCATTCCTTGATAATAATATTTTCTTTTCTTGTAAACAGTTTTTTCTTATGTGTGTAATATTTTTTTTATTATTGCACATTGACTCATTTTGCAATAATTCTTGTGCAAACATTGTGTTGTCATTAAAAATTTTCTTGCAGAAATTTTAAGTATTGTTTTGCAATAATCTTGATTAGCAATTATTATTTGCAGTATTGCTACAGTTTATATCAGTGCAGTTTCATATGCTCTGTTCTGTGCATAATATTTTATTCTTTCTGTGCCATTTTATTTTATTTCAGTGAATTGTGTCCCAGTTTGTTTTAATTTTGCACAAGCTTTATTGAGTCCATTTAATCATTTTATTGTTGTATTTCCCTATTGCACTGAAAGTAAAGACAACTCACTGTACCATTCATTCAATTTAAAGTAAAAGTTGAGCAAATTAGATTTGAGTAAAGTACAAGTTCTCTTGATTTTCAAAGTATTGTTTGTTCAGTTAAATATTTTCTTTGTGACTGTGAGTTTCCTTGCTTACTGTGTGACCTGTCAATTTTTTTAATTACTTATGCAGAATAGTTAAGCATTTTCTTCCCATTTAAACTTATTGTGTCATTCTTTCTATTTTTTTTTTTGCCTTATGTCCTTCAGTAAGTTCACTGAGAAGATGTCCCAGTCACTTTTGAATGTTCACTTAGTGTATCATGCCAGTCAAAGTCAATATGAATCGGTCCACAGTAACAATATTCCCTTACTGACTGAAAGACAATACCTAGCCCTTGAGCAATGTGTTTGTTCTCACAGCTTGTATCTGAGATCTGTTAAAGTGCTGCGAAATGTGAAGTTCAGATTAAGTTCCTATAGATCCGTGAATTACTTATTAGTGTAGCCAAGCGGTCAGGCACTAGTAACTCTGTCACTCCCATCTGTGTTCCACCTACACCTTCAGACTTGCAGGATAGTGTTCCGTTGCCTCAAGTGTCCGGGGACACTCAGACTGCTTTGAGTGCACAGCCTATCCCTGCAATGTCTGCTAGTTCAAGTAGCTGTTTCTCCACAGGGGATGCCTTGTCAGAGAACGATTACTTGCAACTAGTAATGCCATCTCTTGTTGATGTCACATGCGGTATGCAGAAAGACGTCTCTGTTGTGGCTAGTGCTCTCACTAGAGTGTCTGTTGTTGTTCCTTGTGTTCCAGATGGTGATCCCATCCTCGTTGACAGTAATCAGTGCAATGTAAGAAGTTACTTCTCGAGTAACTTTCACATGTTGTTAATGTTTGTAAGTGAAGTTTCTTTATAGTTGATACCTCGTGTCACTGTTTGCGACTCAGATTGAATATCAGTATTGTTGACCGTGTTCATTTATTTTCTCCTGTGCTTGCAGTGAGAGATAGTAGATTCGTTCTCCCTTGCTCATATTGCGTGTTATAGCGTTATTTTTTTCAACCGGGGAGAGTCATCCACTCCACCGAGTTTGTTCATTCCTCCAGTAAGAAAGAACCGATCCCTTGTGTTCTGGTGATTCGATTCCTGCTCCAGGAAGATCTTATTCTGACTGTGAAGCCACCAGCACCCATTAGTGACTTTGTAATGAGCCAAGAATTACTGTATCGAATAGTAGAGTTGAGTACTCCAAGCAGAAGAGTCTACCATTTAGTAATTCCACAGTCACTAGTGAATGTAGCTGTATCTTTTGTAGATACTCGTTCAGATCGCCCATGTAGCTGTATCTTTTGTAGATACTCGTTCAGACTGTCCTCAGTCAAGGCATATGTTAGCCATTACAAAGGAATTCGATCCTCCCAGAGATGATAACCATTCTGCATACGTAAACCTTGCCCTCGCAGAATTGGGTTTAGATGTAAACAGCCTGTATAATTAGATATCCGAGATGAATGAAACTGTTAACTGTGTGTCTTGTTATAAGCTGATCAGTTTGTCAGAAATTTTCGTGTTCACGTTCCCTCCGAATTCTGAGAATTTAGCAATACTGATCTGTGTGCACCAGATTGCCTTTGCTGTTAATTTCACCTTGTATATATATATTTATTCTTCTTCAGAATCCGTAGAGTGCATGAATACAGATCGATCGATCAATTCCATCCATATTGTACAATGAATTGTTCTTATAAGTCGTAATGCATTACGTTAAAAGTGATTACGTTAACACCCATTACGTAAAACTCATTTTGTTAACATCCATTATGATACCATCCATTAGTCCTAAGTTATATATGAATTTGTTATTGTATAGAATCAGCCCAGAACCACCTGCCTGTTCAGCCTGTAGGATACTAGTGTATGTCGAGACGACATATATAACATGACCGAGCTGTCAGCATAGTTCCTGAATCCCATTACATGTGTTGTATAGATTAACTGAGCATTATAGTATCATCCATGTGTTTATATAGAAGATCCCTTGGGCCTGTGACTGTATGAAGTCACGGGATACAGCTTGAGTGTGAGGCGAGCTACCTCGGCCTCAGTCGGCGTATAACATCCAGCTAGGCAGTGACATCCAACAAGTGTGTCTACCTTCAACCCTCGTTATCTCCTTTTAAGAACCCCTACGACAATGACACCTGTGCACCACCAGTGCTGCATGACACCTGAGCACCACCAGTCCTGCATGACACCTGTGCACCACCAGTGCTGCATGACACCTGTGCACCACCAGTGCTGCATGATGCCTGAGCACCACCAGTGCTGAATGACACCTGTGCACCACCAGTGCTGCATGACACCTGAGCACCACCAGTGCTGCATGACATCTGTGCACCACCAGTGCTGCATGACACCTGTGCACCACAAGTGCTGCATGACACCTGTGCACCACCAGTACTGCATGACACCTGTGGGCCACAAGTGTTGCAGGACACCTGTGCACCACCAGTGATTCATGACACTTGTGCACCAACAGTGCTGCATGACACCTGTGCACCACCAGTGCTGCATGACATCTGTGCACCAAAAGTGCTGCATGACACCTGTGTATCACAAGTGCAGTAGGACACCTGTGCACCACCAGTACTGCATGACTAATGTGCACCACTAGTGCTGCATGACACCTGAGCACCACCAGTGCTGCAGGACACCTGAGCACCATCAGTGTTGCATGACACCTGAGCACCACCAGTGCTGAATGACACCTCTACACCACCAGTGTTGCATGACACCTGAGTTCCACCAGTGCTGCATGACACCTGAGCACCACCAGTGCAGCATGACACATGTTCACCACCAGTACTGCATGGCACCTGTGCACCACAAGTGCTGCAGGACACCTGTGCACCACCAGTACTGCATGACACCTGTGCACCACTAGTGCTAGAGGACACCTGTGAACCAGTGTTGCAGGACACCTTTGCACCACCAGCGTTGCATGACACCTGTGTATCACCAGTGCCGCAGGACACCTGTGCACCACCAGTACTGTATGACACCTGTGCACTTCTAGTGCTGCAGGACACCTGTGCACAACCAGTGCTGCAGGACACCAGTGCACCACCAGTGCTGCATGACACCTATTCACCACCAGTGCTGCATGACACCTGTGTACCACCAGTCCTGCATGACACCTGTGCACCACCAGTGCTGCATGACACCTGTGCACCACCAGTGCTGCATGACACCTGTGTACCATCAGTGCTGCAGGACACCTGTGCGCCACCAGTACTGCATGACACCTGTGCACCACCAGTGCTGCAGTACACCTGTGCACCACGAATGCTGCATGACACCTGTGCACCACCAGTGCTGCATGACACCTGTGCACCACCAGTGCTGCATGACACTTGTGTACCACCAGACCTGCAGGACACCTGTGCACCAACAGTGCTGCAGGACACCTGTGCACCACTAGTGCTGCAGGACACCTTAGCACCACCAGTGCTGCATGACACCTGTGCACCACCACTCCTGCAGGACACCTGTGCACCAACAGTGTTGCAGGACACCTGTGCACCACCAGTGCTGCAGGACACCTGAGCTCCACCAGTGCTGCAGAACACGTATGCACCACCAGTGCTGCATGACACCTGAGCACCACCAGTGCTGCAGGACACCTGTGCACCACCAGTACTGCATGACACCTGTGCACCACCAGTGCTGCAGGACACCTGTGCACCACCAGTGCTGCAGGACATCTGTTCACCAGAAGTGCTGCAGGACACCTGTGCACTACCAGTGCTGCAGGACACCTGTGCACCACCAGTGCTGCATGACACCTGTGCACCACCAGTGCTGCAGGACACATGTGCACCACCAGTGCTGCAGGACACTTGTGCACCACCAGTGCTGCAGGACACCTGTGCACCACCAGTGCTGCAGGACACCTGTGAACCACCAGTGCTGCACGACACCTGTGCACCACCAGTGCTGCAGGACACCTGTGAACCACCAGTGCTGCACGACACCTGTGCACCACCAGTATTGCATGACACCTGTGCATCACTAGTGCTGCAGGACACCTGTGCACCACCATTGTTGGATGACACCTGAGCACCACCAGTTCTGCAGGACACCTGTGCACCACGTATACTTTATTTCCTAATGTTAAACCTATAGCATACAAATGCATACTGAGAATATACACGTCACAGTGTACATGCACTGAGAAACACACCTCACCAGTTTAAAATATGAGACATATACTACCTCACTTGTATATACAGTGAGACACACACACCTCACGTGTATATATAATGAGAGACATACACATCACGGTGTATATACATTTTCTAAGTCGAAAACAAAAAAGTCTAAATAATTATTGATGGATAATAGAGGAGTAATAAAATAAAAAAAATCTGATATCGCACAAATATACAATAATATAATATAAATAAATTATTGTTGAAGGAACTTCAAGGGCTTAGCCATTTTTATGTACGTAATGATAATAATAGTAATAATAATAATAATAATAATAATAATAATAATAATATTATTATTTTTATTATTATTATTATTATTATTATTATTAGTATTGATATTATTATTATTATTATTATTATTATTATTATTATTATTATTATTTTTATTATTATTATTATTATTATTATTATTATTATTATTATTATTATTATTATTATTATTATTATTGATATTATTATTATTATTATTATTATTATTATTATTATTATTATTATTATTATTATTATTATTATTGATATTATTATTATTATTATTATTATTATTATTATTATTATTATTATTATTGTTGTTGTTTTTGTTGTTGTTGTTTTGTTTTGTTGTTGCTAATAAAAATAAAATCAACAAACTCAACAATAAAGTGTAGCGACTGTCAGTGACGACAACTGGCAAATTATTCCTTTGATTATCGGCTAATTACCGGAGTGTGGATTATTAACGCGCTCATTACCCTGCCACTCTGCTAAAGCGCCTCTGCTCTTTGCAACCAAAACTTCGCAAAGCAACACCTGCATTGACCAATTACAGCCTTCCTGAAATGCATTCATTTCCACATGTGTCAGAGAAATTATTTTTTTTCTACCCAGTGTTGTACGTCCTGTGTCAGTCCATGGTAAGTGTCGTACGTCCTCTGTGAGTCCATGGTAAGTGTTGTACGTCCTGTGTCAGTCCATGGTAAGTGTCGTACGTCCTCTGTGAGTCCATGGTAAGTGTTGTACGTCCTGTGTCAGTCCATGGTAAGTGTCGTACGTCCTCTGTGAGTCCATGGTAAGTGTTGTACGTCCTGTGTCAGTCCATGCTAAGTGTCGTACGTCCTCTGTGAGTCCACGGTAAGTGTTGTACGTCCTGTGTCAGTCCATGGTAAGTGTCGTACGTCCTCTGTGAGTCCATGGTAAGTGTTGTACGTCCTGTGTCAGTCCATGGTAAGTGTCGTACGTCCTCTGTGAGTCAATGGTAAGTGTTGTACGTCCCGTGTCAGTCCATGGTAAGTGTCGTACGTCCTCTGTGAGTCCATGTTAAGTGTCGTACGTCCTCTGTGAGACCATGGTAAGTGTTGTACGTCCTCTGTGAGTCCATGGTAAGTGTTGTACGTCCTGTGTCAGTCCATGGTAAGTGTCGTACGTCCTGTGTCAGTCCATGGTAAGTGTCGTACGTCCTGTGTCAGTCCATGTTAAGTGTCGTACGTCCTCTGTGAGTCCATGGTAAGTGTCGTACGTCCTCTGTGAGTCCATGTTAAGTGTCGTACGTCCTCTGTGAGTCCATGGTAAGTGTTGTACGTCCTCTGTGAGTCCATAGTAAGTGTTGTACGTCCTGTGTCAGTCCATGGTAAGTGTCGTACGTCCTGTGTCAGTCCATGGTAAGTGCTGTACGTCCTCTGTGAGTCCATGGTAAGTATTGTACGTCCTGTGTCAGTCCATGTTAAGTGTCGTACGTCCTCTGTGAGTCCATGGTAAGTGTTGTACGTCCTGTGTCAGTCCATGTTAAGTGTCGTACGTCCTCTGTGAGTCCATGATAAGTGTTGTACGTCCTGTGTCAGTCCATGGTAAGTGTTGTACGTCCTCTGTAAGTCCATGGTAAGTGTTGTACGTCCTGTGTCAGTCCATGTTAAGTGTCGTACGTCCTCTGTGAGTCCATGGTAAGTGTTGTACGTCCTCTGTGAGTCCATGGTAAGTGTCGTACGTCCTCTGTGAGTCCATGGTAAGTGTCGTACGTCCTCTGTGAGTCCATGGTAAGTGTTGTACGACCTCTGTGAGTCCATGGTAAGTGTTGTACGTCCTGTGTCAGTCCATGTTAAGTGTCGTACGTCCTCTGTGAGTCCATGGTAAGTGTTGTACGTCCTGTGTCAGTCCATGTTAAGTGTCGTACGTCCTCTGTGAGTCCATGGTAAGTGTTGTACGTCCTCTGTGAGTCAATGGTAAGTGTTGTACGTCCTGTGTCAGTCCATGGTAAGTGTCGTACGTCCTGTGTCAGTCCATGGTAAGTGTCGTACGTCCTGTGTCAGTCCATGTTAAGTGTCGTACGTCCTCTGTGAGTCCATGGTAAGTGTTGTACGTCCTGTGTCAGTCAATGGTAAGTGTCGTACGTCCTCTGTGAGTCCATGGTAAGTGGTGTACGTCCTGTGTCAGTCCATGGTAAGTGACGTACGTCCTGTGTCAGTCCATGGTAAGTGTCGTACGTCCTGTGTCAGTCCATGGTAAGTGTCGTACGTCCTCTGTGAGTCCATGTTAAGTGTCGTACGTCCTCTGTGAGTCCATGGTAAGTGTTGTACGTCCTCTGTGAGTCCATAGTAAGTGTTGTACGTCCTGTGTCAGTCCATGGTAAGTGTCGTACGTCCTGTGTCAGTCCATGGTAAGTGTTGTACGTCCTCTGTGAGTCCATGGTAAGTATTGTACGTCCTGTGTCAGTCCATTTTAAGTGTCGTACGTCCTCTGTGAGTCCATGGTAAGTGTTGTACGTCCTGTGTCAGTTCATGTTAAGTGTCGTACGTCCTCTGTGAGTCCATGGTAAGTGTTGTACGTCCTGTGTCAGTCCATGGTAAGTGTTGTACGTCCTCTGTAAGTCCATGGTAAGTGTTGTACGTCCTATGTCAGTCCATGTTAAGTGTCGTACGTCCTCTGTGAGTCCATGGTAAGTGTTGTACGTCCTCTGTGAGTCCATGGTAAGTGTCGTACGTCCTCTGTGAGTCCATGGTAAGTGTCGTACGTCCTCTGTGAGTCCATGGTAAGTGTTGTAAGTCCTCTGTGAGTCCATGGTAAGTGTTGTACGTCCTGTGTCAGTCCATGTTAAGTGTCGTACGTCCTCTGTGAGTCCATGGTAAGTGTTGTACGTCCTGTGTCAGTCCATGTTAAGTGTCGTACGTCCTCTGTGAGTCCATGGTAAGTGTTGTACGTCCTCTGTGAGTCCATGGTAAGTGTTGTACGTCCTGTGTCAGTCCATGTTAAGTGTCGTACGTCCTCTGTGAGTCCATGGTAAGTGTTGTACGTCCTGTGTCAGTCCATGTTAAGTGTCGTACGTCCTCTGTGAGTCCATGGTAAGTGTTGTACGTCCTCTGTGAGTCCATGGTAAGTGTTGTACGTCCTGTGTCAGTCCATGTTAAGTGTCGTACGTCCTCTGTGAGTCCATGGTAAGTGTTGTACGTCCTGTGTCAGTCCATGTTAAGTGTCGTACGTCCTCTGTGAGTCCATGGTAAGTGTTGTACGTCCTCTGTGAGTCCATGGTAAGTGTTGTACGTCCTGTGTCAGTCCATGTTAAGTGTCGTACGTCCTCTGTGAGTCCATGGTAAGTGTTGTACGTCCTGTGTCAGTCCATGTTAAGTGTCGTACGTCCTCTGTGAGTCCATGGTAAGTGTTGTACGTCCTGTGTCAGTCCATGTTAAGTGTCGTACGTCCTCTGTGAGTCCATGGTAAGTGTTGTACGTCCTGTGTCAGTCCATGGTAAGTGTCGTACGTCCTCTGTGAGTCCATGGTAAGTGTTGTACGTCCTGTGTCAGTCCATGGTAAGTGTCGTACGTCCTCTGTGAGTCCATGGTAAGTGTTGTACGTCCTCTGTGAGTCCATGGTAAGTGTCGTACGTCCTCTGTGAGTCCATGGTAAGTGTTGTACGTCCTGTGTCAGTCCATGGTAAGTGTCGTACGTCCTCTGTGAGTCCATGGTAAGTGTCGTACGTCCTTTGTGAGTCCATGGTAAGTGTCGTACGTCCTCTGTGAGTCCATGGTAAGTGTCGTACGTTCTCTGTGAGTCCATGGTAAGTGTTGTACGTCCTCTGTGAGTCCATGGTAAGTGTCGTTCGTCCTCTGTGAGTCCATGGTAAGTGTTGTACGTCCTGTGTCTGTCCATGGTAAGTGTCGTACGTCCATGGTGAGTCCATCGTAAGTGTCGTACGTCCTGTGTCTGTCCATGGTAAGTGTCGTACGTCCTCTCTGAATCCATGGTAAGTGTTCTACGAGCTGTGTCTGTCCATGGTAAGTGTCGTACGTCCTCTGTGAGTCCATGGTAAGCGTCGTACGTCCTCTGTGAGTCCATGGTAAGTGTCGTACGTCCTCTGTGAGTCCATCGTAAGTGTTGTACGTCCTGTGTCTGTCCATGGTAAGTGTCGTACGTCCTCTGTGAGTCCATTGTAAGTGTCGTACGTCCTCTGTGAATCCATGGAAAGTGTCGTACGTCCTCTGTGAGTCCATGGTAAGTGTTGTACGTCCTGTGTCAGTCCAAGGTAAGTGTCGTACGTCCTCTGTGAGTCCATGGTAAGTGTCGTACGTCCTCTGTGAGTCCATGGTAAGTGTTGTATGTCCTGTGTCAGTCCATGGTAAGTGTCGTACGTCCTCTGTGAAACCATGGTTAGTGTTGTACGTTCTGTGTCAGTCCATGGTAAGTGTCGTACGTCATCTGTGAAACCATGATAAGTGTCGTACGTCCTCTGTGAAATCATGGTAAGTGTCGTACGTCCGCTGTGAGTCCATGGTAAGTGTCGTACGTCCTCTGTGAGTCCATGGTAAGTGTCGTACGTCCTCTGTGAAACAATGGTAAGTGTTGTACGTCCTCTGTGAGTCCATGATAAGTGTCGTACGTCCTCTGTGAGTCCATGGTAAGTGTTGTACGTCCTGTGTGAGTCCATGGTAAGTGTCGTATGTCCTCTGTGAAACCATGGTAAGTGTTGTACGCCCTCTGTGAGTCCATGGTAAGTGTCGTATGTCCTCTTTGAAACCATGGTAAGTGTTGTACGTCCTCAGTGAGTCCATGGTAAGTTTCGTACGTCCTCTGTGAGTCCGTGGTAAGTGTTGTACATCCTCTGTGAGTCCATGGTAAGTGTTGTACGTCCTCTGTGTGTCCATGGTAAGTGTCGTACGTCCTCTGTGGGTTCATGGTAAGTATTGTTCGTCCTGTGTGAGTCCATGGCAAGTGTCGTACGTCCTCTGTGAGTACATGGTAAGTGCTGTACGTCCTCTGTGAGTCCATGGTAAGTGTTGCACATCCTGTGTGAGTCCATGGTAAGTGTTGCACGTCCTGTGTGAGTCCATAGTAAGTGCTTTACGTCCTCTGTGAGTCCATGGTAAGTGTTGTGCGTCCTTTGTGAGTCCATGGTAAATGTTGTACGTCCTGTGTTATTCAATATTATGTGTTGTACGTCCTTTGTGAGTCCATTGTAAGTGTTGTGCGTCCTCTGTGAGTCCATGGTAAGTGTTGCACGTCCTGTGTGAGTCCATGGTAAGTGTTGTACGTCCTGTGTGAGTCCATGGTATGTCTTGTACGTCACGTGTAAATCCATAGTAAGTGTTGTACGTCCTGTATGAGTCCATGATTAGTGTTGTACGTCCTGTGTGAGTCCATAGTAAGTGTTGTACATCCTATGTGAGTCCATGGTAAATGTTGTACGTCTTGTGTGAGTCCATGGTAAATGTTGTACGTCCTGTGTGAGTCCATGGTAAGTGTTGCACGTCCTGTGTGAGACCCTGGCAAGTGTCGTACGTCCTCTGTGAGTCCATGGTACGTGTTGTATGTCGTCTGTGAGACCATGGTAAGTGTTGTACGATCTATGTGAGTCCATGGTAAGTGTTGTACGTCCTCTGTGAGTCAATGCTAAGTGTTGTACGTCCTCTGTGAGTCCATGGTAAGTGTCGTACGTCCTCTATGAGTCAATAGTAAGTGTTGCACGTCCTGTGTGAGTCCATAGTAAGTGTTTCACGTCTTGTGTGAGTCCATAGTAAGCGTTGTACGTCCTCGGTGAGTCCATGGTAAGTGTTGTGCGTCCTGTGTGAGTCCATGGTAAATGTTGTATGTCCTGTGTTAGTCCATGGTAAGTGTTGTACGTCCTCTGTGAGTCCATGGTAAGGGTTGAGCTTCCTCTGTGAGTCCATGGTAAGTGTTGCACGTCCAGTGTGAGTCCATGGTAAGTCTTGTACGTCCCGTGTGAATCCATAGTAAGTGTTGTACGTCCTGTGTGAGTCCATGGTAAGTGTTGTACGTCCTGTGTGAGTCCATGATTAGTGTTGTACATCCTGTGTGAGTCCATAGTAAATGTTGTACGTCCTGTGTGAGTCCATGGTAAGTGTTGTACGTCCTGTGTGAGTCCATGGTAAGTGTTGTACCTCCTGTGTGAGTCCATGGTAAGTTTTGTACGTCCTGTGTGAGTCCATGGTAAATGTTGTACGACCTGTGTGAGTCCTTGGTAAGTTTCGTACGTCCTGTGTGAGTCCATGGTAAATGTTGTACGACCTGTGTGAGTCCATGGTAAGTGTTGTACCTCCTGTGTGAGTCCATGGTAAGTTTTGCACGTCCTGTGTGAGTCCATGGTAAGTTTCGTACGTCCTGTGTGAGTCCATGGTAAGTTTTGTACTTCCTGTGTGAGTCCATGGTAAGTTTTGTACTTCCTGTGTGAGTCCATGGTAAGTTTTGTACCTCCTGTGTGAGTCCATGGTAAGTTTTGTACCTCCTGTGTGAGTCCATGGTAAGTTTTGTACTTCCTGTGTGAGTCCATGGTAAGTTTTGTACCTCCTGTGTGAGTCCATGGTAAGTTTTGTACCTCCTGTGTGAGTCCATGGTAAGTTTTGTACCTCCTGTGTGAGTCCATGGTAAGTTTTGTACCTCCTGTGTGAGTCCATGGTAAGTTTTGTACCTCCTGTGTGAGTCCATGGTAAGTTTTGTACCTCCTGTGTGAGTCCATGGTAAGTGTCGTACATCAACTGATCTACTGAGATTTCTTACTCATTTCTGCAACTTTGGAAGCGCCTGATGAAGTGTTGATTGCAACACGAGAGGACTAGAGCTATCATTCCACTCCCGCTGAGGCTGTTTTGCACACACACACACACATACACACACACATACACACACACACACACACACACACACACACACACACACACACACACGCGCGCGCACACACACACACACACACACACACACACACACACACACACACATACACACACATATGGGAGCTTGGCAAACCTGAGAATAGCGTTCCGGTACCTCAGTAAGGAATCGTTCAAGACTTTATAAACTGTGTACGTCAGGCCCATACTGGAGTACGCAGCACCAGTTTGGAACCACACCTGGTCAAACACGTCAAGAAATTAGAGAAAGTGCAAAGGTTTGCAACAAGGCTAGTTCCAGAGCTAAGGGGAATGTCCTATGAAGAAAGGTTACGGAAAATCGGACTGACAACACTGGAGGACAGAAGGGTCAGGGGAGACATGATAACGACATACAAAATACTGCGTGGAATAGACAAGGTGGACAGGGACAGGATGTTCCAGAGATGGGACACAGAAACAAGGGGTCACAACTGGAAGGTGAAGACTCAGATGAGTCAAAGGGATGTTAGGAAGTATTTCTTCAGTCATAAAGAAATTTGGAAGTGGAATAGTCTGGCAAGCGATGTAGTGGAAGCAGGAACTATACATAGTTTTAAGACGAGGTATGATAAAGCTCATGGAGCAGAGGGAGAGAGGACCTAGTAGCTGTCGGTGAAGAGGCGGTGCCAGGAGCTGAGTCTCGACCCCTGCAACCATAATTAGGTGAGAACACACACACACACACACAGTCCCAGAGCTAAGAGGTATGTCCTACGAGGAGAGGTTAAGGGAAATCAACCTGACGACACTGGAGGACAGGAGAGATAGGGGGGACATGATAACGACATACAAAATACTGAGAGGAATTGACAAGGTGGACAAAGACACGATGTTCCAGAGATTGGACACAGCAACAAGGGGACACAGTTGGAAGCTGAAGACACAGATGAATCACAGGGATGTTAGGAAGTATTTCTTCAGCCACAGAGTAGTCAGGAAGTGGAATAGTTTGGGAAGAGATGTAATTGAGGCAGGATCCATACATAGCTTTAAGCAGAGGTACGATAAAGCTAATGGTTCAGGGAGAGTGACCTAATGGCGACCAGTGAAGAGTCGGGGGCCAGGAGCTTGGACTCGACCCCTGCAACCTCAACTAGGTGAGTACAACTAGGTGAGTACACACACACACACACACACATACACACACACACACACACACACACACACACACAAACACACACACACACATACACACACACATACACACATACACACACACACACACAAACACACACATACACACACACACATACACACATACTCACACACACACACACACACACACACACACACACACACACACACACACACACACACACACACACACACACACACACACACACACACACACACACACTGTTACGACTTAATCTTCACCGTAACAATAGGGGCACAAATAACTCCATTTTTTTTGTTAGCTTTATTTTATTACCAATCATTTAGCTTCATTGGTATTTGGTTAGTGAATTAAAATAACCACAAGCAATTATAAATGAAACACTATACAGCAAGAAACCCAATCTTAAGTTCAAATTCTCATTAACAGAGTATGATAAAATAATTTCAATTAATAATCTACTCTTTTAGAAAGGTCTAGGGTAACGAAATAGTTATCTTTTATAAGTGACATGAATTACCAGACTTTTGGCAAAGGCAAGACTTTGTATAAAGTTTTAGTTTAAGCTAGGAGCTTTGGGTTGAAGACCCGTACCGAGTCAGAGCTAGGAGCTGACTGACTCACTCAACTACTTCATAGTCAGACTTCAGCTCTGCCAGAAGGCGACGCGTGGCGTCAATTCTAGAACCACCAATTGGTCACTACAGTAGTGGTTACACATTCGTAATACCTAACCTAATAATAATATAATATAATATTATAGTTATAATAATCATGGGGAAAGATATAATATACAATATAATACAATGAGAGTACTTTTGATTCATACTGTACCCGATAATAATATATAGTCGAACCTGCTTTATCTAGCTAGTAATAAAGTGGTTCGCGATATATTATTACAGAACTTATTTTAACCAGGCCTTTTATTTTTGTATATAATGGAGTGAAGTAGGGGCGCGTAACACCTCCCCCCTCGTGACTGACGGTCGCCATTGACTTGTACTCTCTGTGGTGGGTAGCATCTGTCATAGTAGCAGAGGTTGTAACATAGACAGCAGTCCTACATCATCTCCAGCTTTCTCCACAACATAGATGGTCATAAAAGTACCGACTCATACTGTTAAAAATAAATGTATATTAATAAAATTTCAAGGCCTAGAGAGGGCATCAGCAATGAGATTATGTTTTCCTTTTATATGGGAAATGGTAATAGAGAAGGGTTGAATTCTCAAAGCCCAACGAAGTATTCTGGCATTCTTCGATTTCATAGAATTTATGAAGGTCAAAGGATTATGATCGGAGTACACCGATATCTGATGGGTAGAAGATCCTAAATATACATCAAAATTCTCTAGGCATACAACGAGAGCTAAGGCTTCTTTTTCTATAGTTGAATAATTAATTTGGTGTTTCTTTAACTTAGAAGAAAAATAAGAAACAGGTTGTAATAGGTCAGAATTTGGAGCCTTCTGTAACAATGCGGCTCCCAAAGCATACGCACTGGCATCTATTTGTAAGTGGAATGGTTTATTAAAATCAGGACTTAGCAATACTGGGGAAGAGGATAGTAATCTTTTTAAACGATTAAAAGCAATTTCACAGTCCTGAGTCCATGAAAACTTTGTTTTTGGACTTGTTAATTCAGTTAGGGGAAAAGCTACCTGTGCAAAATTCGGACAGAACCGACGGTAGTAACCGGCAACTCCTAAAAATCTTGATACGCTTTTCCTATCCTTAGGGGTAGGAAATTCTAAGAGGGCCTTTACTTTGGCGTTCAAAGGAGCGACTTCACCTTGTCCAATCCGAAATCCTAAGTATTTAATTTTCGTCTGGCCAAACTCACACTTGGACAAATTCACTGTAAAATTATGTTTACTTAAGGCGTCAAACAAGGCTTTAAGCTGTCTAAGGTGTTGGGGCCAACTGTCGCTGTATACGACTAAGTCGTCTAAGTAAGCTTCTACTCCGTCCAATCCGCCCGTAAGTATGTTCATAATACGCTGGAACGTAGAGGCCGCGTTACAGAAGCCGAAGGGCATAACGCAATACTTGTATAGGCCACCAGGTATCGTAAAAGCCGATATCTCTTGAGCTCTTGGTGACAACGGGACTTGGTAATACCCTCTTAACAAGTCCAATTTACTGATATACTTAGCTCTCGAGACCTTGTCTATTAAGTCGTCAATTCTGGGTATGGGAAACCCATCAGGCACTGTTACAGCATTGACTTTTCTAAAATCCGTGCACATACGGGAAGTCCCATCTGGTTTGGGGACTAGAATGCACGGGGATGCCCAAGGACTGTTACTTGGTTTTATCAACCCGTGTGAGAGTAAGAAGTTCACCTCTGCCTCTAGCTCACCTTGTTTCTTGGGACTCACTCTGTAGGGAGATTGCTTGATTGGAGTAGGTTCTCGGAGAGTAACATCGTGCACACCCAACGTACACGGTTTTGGGACGTCGTTGAACAGGTGGAGATTTGCCTTAATCAGGGATTTTATTTCGTGTCCTTTGTCCACTTCCAGATTTATCAGTAGAGAATTTAAATTCTTTAAGGCTGTCGAATTGTTCAGAAGAACTGGTATTCCTATCATTTCATCCGAACTTACTGGAACCCGTTCTTGGTTCAGAGGAGTTATAGTAGAAACTGGTGAAACGATTCCTGAATAGGGTTTAAGTTGGTTAATGTGATACGTCCGTTGTGAGTTCCTCTTCTTCGGCGTCCTTACCAAGTAGTTCACGTCACTTAGGCGCTTCACGATTTCTAAAGGACCTTCAAATTTGGGCTGTAGAGCATGTCCCTGATGAAATCGTTGAACCAGAACTTGATCTTTTGGTTCAAATGAACGAAGTTTAGTTCGACGATCGTATTCCTCCTTCATCTTACTCTGTGCTTGTCGTAAGTTTTCGGCGGCCAATTCTCTAGCTAGGCTCAGGCGTTCTTTCATTAAGGTAGGAGAGCTCCTAAAAGTCGGCGTTTCTTCCCCGGTCCAAGCTTCTTTGAGAACCTGTACTGGTCCTCTAATTTGATGCCCATATATTAACTCAAATGGCGAAAACTTCAAGTTGTCTTGTTCGCTTTCTCTTAGGGCAAACAAGAGTAGTGGAATACCTTCATCCCAATCTTTGGAATACTGTAAACAATAGGACCTCATCATAATCTTCAAAGTTTGATGGAACCTTTCCACCACGCCTTGTGATTGGGGTCGATAGGCCGTCGCGTAAACCGTCTTGACCCCTAACTGAGCCAAGGCTTCACGGAAAAATTTTGAAGTAAAATTCGACCCTTGATCCGATTGAACTTCTCTTGGAAATCCAAAGTGAGAGAAGAACTTAATCAGTGCTCTCACTATTAGGCGAGCATTAATCCTCCTGAGAGGAACTGCTTCCGGGTACCTGGTGACGGTGTCCATGATGGTGAACAGGAACTGGTTGCCCTGCCGAGTCTTGGGTAGCGGGCCGACACAGTCGATCACCAGACGTGAAAAGGGTTCGCCTGTTACTTGTATAGGGTTCAACGGCGCAGGTGGTGGATTATGTGCAGGTTTGCCTACTAGTTGACACACGGAACAGCTTCTTACATACCGTTCCACTTCTTCCTTCATTTTTGGCCATGTGAAGTGCTTAGCAATTTTTCTAAAAGTCTTCTTTTGTCCCAGATGTCCACCTTGAGGACTGTCATGAGCAAACTTACATGCTAAATTTCTAAACGGGGTAGGCAAGACCAGTAGATGATCACTTTTAAGAGATCCTAGTTTCTTTTTCAGTAAGTCCTTCTCCCAATAGTAAGAGCTGTCACTTTTAAGGGCTTCTTCTCCCAACACAGCAAGCTTCCTGAGGTCACTTAAGGAGGGGTCTATTTGGAGTTCTCTTACTAGATCCTCCTTCGAGAATAAATCTATTTCGGAAACCACCGACTTAGGAACTGGTATCGGTTCTGGGTGGATTGTTGGCTCTACACTCGAGCTTTCGTTGAATATGTCTCTTACTCCTACGTCGACGTCGTCCATGACTTCCTCCGATACCAACTGAGAACGCGACTGTTTGGTCATCGCCCGGGTTACTACGCTCAGAGGAAAGAGGGTAGGTTCCGTTCGTCGGGCTTCGATGACGTAATTTTCCTCGGTTGGATTTTCCATAACTATGGGCTCTTTCCATATTCCTTCTTCCGCTAAGTCGTTCCCAATCAATAGGTCTACGTCTTTTATGGGGAAGTTAGTTGGAGACACTCCGATTGACGTCCAGCCTGTAAAAATAGGAGTTTCAACATATAACTTGTACAGGGGTACTCGCGTAGTGGAGCCACCATAAGCTTCCAACAGAGCGTCGAAACCCGTATATGATCTGGCGGGGAATGATAACAGTCCTTCTCTTAATAATGTTAAGTAGGACCCCGTATCCCTAAAGGAATTTACTTGCAACAACTGGCTATCGGTAATTCCTACTTTGCTTTTGGAAAAGTAAGGACTCATAGCTCTTGACAAGTTTGACGATGATACCCATATTCTGCTTAGTCAACTAGGAGGATCTGTTCCTTTTCCTTGGGACAGAGCGTCTACTCTTGGCTCGGACTTCCTTGGATGAGTCGTAGAGGATATGATTTGTGTGGGCAATCTATAGGATGGACTCCTTCCCTGGTCCCTATCACGCTTAAAGCATTGTGATTTGAAATGTCCCAGCTTTGAACAGTACGAACATTTAATTTTTCCCAATGACCTATCTGGTCTATAGGATGGGCTCAATTGAATTTGGTGTTTTACTTCAGGTTTACTTGTTACACGGGGGTGAACGGGTTGGGTAGGTCGCTTACCGAAAGGCTTCGCAGGTTCGGGTCTCGTTGCTGGTTTGATAACCTGGCTGCTTTCAGATTGTACCAACCTCTGGGAAATCTCGAAGTTGTCTGCCAGCGCGGCAGTCTCTAACAACGTCGTTTGCGGATGGCCAACAAGATACTGGCGAACTCCCTCTGGAAAATTTGCATACAAATCTTCTAGTAACATTAATTGTGATAGATCTTTTAAAGTCGTGACCCGAGAAGCTCGACACCAACGTTCAAACGCCACTGCTTTCCCTCGGGCAAAATCTAAATAAGTTTGTCCTGTTTGCCGTTTCATGGAACGAAAAGCTATTTGGTAACTAATAGGGAGCATGTCATATGCTTCTAAAATAGTTCTCTTTACTACGTCGTACTGGACATAAAACTCATATGGTAAGGAGGCGACACAAGACTGCGCCTTTCCATATAGAGATGTGTGCAGCAATGTGGCCCATTTGTCTTTGGGCCAGCCCATTGAACGTGCCTGATTCTCAAAAATTTCAAAGAATTCATCTAAGTCTGTTTCGTTAAACTTAGGTACCATTAGAGCTGCTTTATGCAAGTCAAACCCGGTTACCGTGCTCTTCACGTCTCTTTCTTCCGGAACTCCCTTCTGCTTTGTTTCAAAACGAAACCTTTCACGCCTAAATTCTTCCTCGTTTAGACGTCTTCTAGCTTCGATTTGAGAGTTTTGTAATAGTAATATGCGTTCTATTCTCTCTAGTTGTTCGGACGTGAAATTCCCAAGAGGTAATGACACCGAAGGGAATTCGGGCGTCTTCTCCGGAAGTATTTTGGGACGAGCACCAGTCCTAAAATTATCCCCGTCATTTGACTGAGGGTTCGTTCCAACCACCGATACATACTCCGGGGAAATGAACGGGGGAGAGTTTTGAGACTGGACTGAGTAGTAAGGCCTTGTAAACCCTGGTTCAACTTCATTATTTAAGGCAGTTCCCGTCCGTGGGATTTCTACTTCCTCAAACTGAGAAATAAAACTATCTTCCGAATCTAGTTCTGGCATTGCTTGGGTTTTCGGAAATAATCTATCCTTAATTAGGGACCTAAGAGTCTCTGCGCTATGGTATCTATTATAAGGTATATCTAACTGTCTAGCTATTTGCCAACACGTCTGTAATTTTAAAGTGTCAAGAGTAGCCTCTGTTAATTCATCTAATAATGACTTAATTTCTGGATCCATTTTCTTAATTCTCGCAAGGGAGCTTAATTTTAATGCAAAACAAATATGTACTTCAGGGTAAGTAGCTCCCGGACAGACAACCCATTTGTTACGACTTAATCTTCACCGTAACAATAGGGGCACAAATAACTCCATTTTTTTTTTGTTAGCTTTATTTTATTACCAATCATTTAGCTTCATTGGTATTTGGTTAGTGAATTAAAATAACCACAAGCAATTATAAATGAAACACTATACAGCAAGAAACCCAATCTTAAGTTCAAATTCTCATTAACAGAGTATGATAAAATAATTTCAATTAATAATCTACTCTTTTAGAAAGGTCTAGGGTAACGAAATAGTTATCTTTTATAAGTGACATGAATTACCAGACTAATGGCAAAGGCAAGACTTTGTATAAAGTTTTAGTTTAAGCTAGGAGCTTTGGGTTGAAGACCCGTACCGAGTCAGAGCTAGGAGCTGACTGACTCACTCAACTACTTCATAGTCAGACTTCAGCTCTGCCAGAAGGCGACGCGTGGCGTCAATTCTAGAACCACCAATTGGTCACTACAGTAGTGGTTACACATTCGTAATACCTAACCTAATAATAATATAATATAATATTATAGTTATAATAATCATGGGGAAAGATATAATATAATACAATATAATACAATGAGAGTACTTTTGATTCATACTGTACCCGATAATAATATATAGTCGAACCTGCTTTATCTAGCTAGTAATAAAGTGGTTCGCGATATATTATTACAGAACTTATTTTAACCAGGCCTTTTATTTTTGTATATAATGGAGTGAAGTAGGGGCGCGTAACACACACACACACACAAACACACACACACACACACACACACACACACACACACACACACACACACACACACACAGACACACACACACACACACACACACACACACACAAGCACACACACACACACACATACACACACACATACACACACACACACATACACACAATGCAAGGAATTCGCCTGCTCTTGCGAATTCCTTGCATTGTTAAAATCTCTAGTAAGGCTGATGCATGCAGGGGATGAGATGAAAAGCTGTAAGCCTTCTCCCTGAAAGCTGGCTGCCTTGGATCAAACGTCTAGCGAAGGTGGACGCCAAGGTATTGGTCCAGTGTGGTGAGAATTATATAGCACTGCGCTCCTTGTTGCAAGGTTCGTAGGTTCGAGTCTCCTTCGGCCAGAGATCAGTGTTTGTGTATATTTCGTCTGCTCTTGCGAATTCCTTGCATATATATATATATATATATATATATATATATATATATATATATATATATATATATATATATATATATAACAAAGCGGCCACTCACACATAATCGCTGTTTTTGCAGAGGTGCTCAGAACACAACAGTTTAGAAGAATATACGTATAAAGATACACAACATATCCCACCAAACTCCCAATATCCCAAACCTCCTTTAGAGTGAAGGCATTGTACTTCCCATTTCCAGGACTCAAGTCCGGCTATATAAAAATAACCGGTTTCCTTGAATCTCTTTACTAAATATTACCCTGCTCACACTCCAACAGCTCGTCAGGTCCCAAATACCATTCGTCTCCATTCACTCCTATCTAACACGCTCACGCACTCTTGCTGGAAATCCAAGCCCCTCGCCCACAAAACCCTCTTTACTCCCTCCCTCCAACCTTTTCGAGGACGACCCCTACCCCGCCTTCCTTTCCCTACAGATTTATACGCTCTCCATGTCATTCTACTTTGATCCATTCTCTCTAAATGACCAAACCACCTCAACAACCCCTCTTCAGCCCTCTGATTAATTCTTTTATTAACTCCACACCTCCAAATTTCCACACTGCAAATTTTCTGCATAATATTTACACCACACATTGTCCTTATAAGTAGTAGGTTGGTAGACAGCAACCACCCAGGGAGGTACTACCATCCTGCCAAGTGAGTGTAAAACGAGAGTCTGTAATTGTTTTACATGATAGCAGGATTGCTGCTGTCTTTTGTCTGTCTCATAAATATGCAAGATTACAGGTACGTCTTGCTACTTCTGCTTACATTTAGGTCACATTATACATATATGTACACGTTTATTTATACACACTCATCTGAGTTTTCTTTGATTTTATCTTAATAGTTCTTGTTCTTGTTAGTTTTCCATTTATATCCATGGGGAAGTGGAACAAGAATCTTTCATCCATAAGCCATGCGTGTTGTAAAAGTCAACTAAAGAGCCGGGAACATGAGTTAGTAACCCCTTTTCCTGTATTGATTACTAAAAAGAAGAAGAAGAAGTAATGTATACATACATACATATATATATATATATATATATATATATATATATATATATATATATATATATATATATATATATATATATATATATATATATATATATATATATATATATATGGTGATGTGTACTTAACTCTGTGAAGACCTGTTTGTGTGCTCTCTGTGAATCAGAACCAGGATGCCCTCTCTTGAGCAACTTTACCAGCCAGCAGCTGAAAGAAGAGCTTAGGGTTGTTAAGCAGGAGATACGGCGATTAACGGAGGAGAACAAGAGGATTCGAAGTAATCCTCCTGTTGTGAGTCCAAGGGTTAAGAGGGGAGCTTGGTCAGTGGCCGGGCAACATGGAACCAAGCTGAGGATCAAGAAGACTGTTGGAGAGGCAGAAACAACGAGGACCCAGAAGACTACTGTGGAAACTTCCAACCCATTTTCGGTGCTACCTGACGAATGTGGGTGTTCTACTGGGAATGTCACAAAGAGCACCAAGGAACCATTGGCTGACGTGAGAGAGACACCCCTAGAAACCCCAACGAAAACCATCGAGAACGTCTTGACGAATTCCACAAGTGAAGGTGTAGTGCTACCTAACGAATGTGAGTCGACTACTGGGAACATCACGACGGACGTCGCCAAGGAAGGTAAAAACATTGTTGTTGTTGGGGATAGCCAGATTAGGTACATGGATAGGGCATTCTGCTTGAAGGATAGGAGTAGGAGGCAGAGAGTGTGTTTTCCTGGGGCTGGGATGAAGGATATTGTTGACTCAAGAAATCGTAATGACACGATTGCAAACAAACCATACCCCCGGCCGGGATTGAACCAGCGGTCATAGACTCTCAAAACTCCAGCCCTTCGCGTTAGCCACTAGACCAGCTAGCCACAATAAGATTCATCCAACTAGGTATGTTTCTACACCATAGGAAGGTTAGCACAGGCACCTCTGTGACCACAAATGCATTTGTGGTCACAGTCCTATTATCTGTCTCAGTGCTGGAGGCAACGATGTTGGCAGACGTAGGAGTGAGGACCTGATTAACAGGTATAGGTTAACAATAGAGATAATTAGGAGGAAGGGTGGGAACCCTGTCATATGTGGTATTTTGCCAAGGAGAGGAGTTGGAAATGAATGGTTGTCCAGAGCAATTGGTGTCAATTGCTGGCTGGACAAATACTGTAAGGAAAATGAGGTAACATTCATTGACAACTGGGACCTCTTCTATGGCAGAAATGACATGTATGCCAGGGATGGAGTACACTTATCTAGGTCTGGGGTGGGGGCACTGGCAACTGCAGGGGAGGGAGCTGTTAGGGCTTTAAACTAGGAATAGTTAGTGGTATGGGTTTTGGCGGGAAAACAGTGAAGTCCCGGTGTAGTAATATGAGTACTAGGAGAACTAGTAATAGGCAAAACGAGGTGGACATAGGAAAGCCAGTGGCACTAGGTGACAAGGACAGTAATAGGTTTAGTGGAATAACACAAAAGGAGCAGGAAGGGTAAAGAGAAAGGAGGGTCCTTAAATATATATTACACAAATAGTCGTAGTGCTAGGAATAAGATGGACGAGTTGAGACTAGTTGCTAGTGCAGGTAACATTGATGTATTTGTCTTAACTGAGTCGTGGTTCAATATGAAAAATCGGGACATGCCTGCGGAATGTCACATTCAGGGTTTTAAATTGTTCCAAGTAGATAGAAGTATCGGGAAGTGGGGTATTAAGTCTGAAGTGACACATACAGAGTCTGTTTGGATAGAATTTTCAGAGGGGCATGAAAAATTAATTTTAGGTGTGATATACCGTCCCCCAAACTTAGATAGGGACCATGGGAGACTACTATGGGAGGAAATTATTAGGGCCACAAGGCACGATAATGTAGTAATTCTAGGAGACTTTAACTTTAGTCATATTGATTGGAATTTCTTGACTGGGAATTTAGAATCATACGACTTCTTAGAAGTAGTTCAGGATTGTTTTTTGAAGCAGTTTGTGAAAGAACCTACAAGGGGTAATAACCTGCTTGACTTAGTTCAGGCAAACAATGAATCCCTTGTTAATAATTTAGAAATTTCAGAGGAACTGGGTGCTAGCAACCACAAATCAATTACATTTAGCAATGAATGGAAGTACGATAGTAGGAATAACTCAGTGACAGTTCCAGATTTTCGCTTAGCAGATTACGATGGGCTTAGAGAACACTTATCATCTGTTGACTGGGGTAACGAAGAGAGCTATCAATATGACAGTTTTCTGAACACTATACATGCTGCTCAAAGAACGTTTATCCCGTATAAAGAAATTAGATCAAATAGAAATGGATGAATAATAGGGCATAAGAAAGGAATTTATAGGCGTATCAAAAGAGGTGAGGGTCATCTTATGAATCAGTATATTGACATTAAGAGGGACATTAAAAAGGGGATAAGAAAAGCTAAAAGGGACTATGAAATTAAAGTTGCTAGGGATTCTAAAACTAACTCAAAAAGTTTTTTCCAGGTCTATAGAACAAAAGTTAGAGATAAGATAGGTCCCCTTAAAAAATAACTATGGACATCTTACTGACAAAGAGAATGAAATGTGCTCGATTTTAAATAATTATTTTCTCTCGGTTTTTACACAGGAAGACACTAACAATATTCCAGTAATTAATTTTTATAGTGGGCCAGAAGAAGATAAATTATGTAACATCACAGTCACTAGTGAAATGGTTGTGAAGCAGATAGACAGACTGAAGCAAAATAAGTCGCCGAGTCCTGATGAGGTTTTTTCAAGGGTTCTTAAGGAATGCAAAATGGAACTCTGTGAACCATTAACTAATATTTTTAATTTATCTCTTCAAACAGGTGCAGTGTCTGATATGTGGAAGATGGCTAATGTAATTCCTAATTTTAAAACAGGGGACAAGTCGTTACCGTCAAATTACCGCCCAATAAGCCTGACCTCAATTGTAGGCAAATTACTAGAGTCAATTATAGCTGAGATTATAAGAAGCCATCTCGATAAGCATAGCTTGATTAATGATACTCAGCATGGATTCACAAGAGGCCGGTCTTGTCTAACTAATTTATTAACTTTCTTCAGTAAAGCTTTTGAGGCTGTTGACCACGATAAAGAATTTGATATTATTTACTTAGATTTTAGTAAGGCTTTTGATAGAGTTCCGCACCAAAGACTGTTAAAGAAAGTGGCAGCTCATGGCATTGGGGGAAGTGTGCTCTCGTGGATCGAATCATGGCTCACAGACAGGAAGCAGAGAGTGTCCATAAATGGGGTTAAATCCGAGAGGGGATCAGTAACAAGTGACGTTCCACAGGGATCAGTCTTGGGTCCGTTGTTGATTATTATGTATATCAATGATCTTGATGAAGGAATTACTAGTGATATGAGCAAATCCGCCGATGACGCAAAGATAGGTAGGAAAATTGATTCAAACGAAGATGTTAGGGAACTTCAGAAGGACTTAGACAAACTCTATTCTTGGTCAGAAAAGTGGCAGATGCAGTTCAATGTAGATAAATGCAAGGTTCTGAAGCTCGGGAGTGTCCATAACCCTAGCACTTATAAGTTAAATAATGTAGAACTTAGCCATACAGATTGCGAAAAGGACTTGGGGGTTATGGTAAGCAGCAACCTTAAACCAAGACAGCAATGCCTAAGCGTACGTAATAAGGCAAATAAATTACTGGGATTTATATCAAGAAGTGTAAGCAACAGAAGTCCAGAGGTCATATTGCAGCTTTATACATCATTAGTAAGGCCTCACCTAGATTATGCAACTTAATTCTGGTCTCCATATTACAGAATGGACATAAATTCGTTAAAGAGCGAAGAGTGAAAATGGCAGGCATTAGGGGGGTACAGGCTGCCATAATTATATTTATATTTCTTCTTCAATTCCATGAAGAAAGTAATCAGTCATGGGGGCTGGAAAAGATGAATGGAGTAACAGCGCCCTGGGCAGTAAAAGCCCAACAGTTGCCATCCTACCAGAAAAGTAAATGTCACTATCGCCGCAAGGTATGGCAACACCGCATACCTAAACAAAAACAGTGGCACACAGCTCTTATTGTAGCGCTCTTAAGTGGTGATATCCAAATTAATCCAGGACCTCAAACTATTGTGCAGAGGCAAAACAGACAGATAAATGACGGCAATAATGACGGTCTAGTAGCTAGGAATGATAACCTTAACTCCATATGTAATGCATACATAGGTCAATGTGAGACAATACAGCCATTATTATCTCAAACACTACCAAACAGGTGCATACACTGTACTAAAGTACGCATGAAAAACAGAAAAGGCACCTTATGTAAAATGTGTAAGGGGTGGGTGCATGATGGATGTATGTACAATTATAGCAACGGTGCCAGAATTCATTTTGTGTGTAACAAATGCACTTTGGCACAGTTACCCTTTAGCAGTGATGACATTGATTTACCTAATTTTAATACAAATGACCCATTGCCATATATTGATGATTATGATTGTTTTATGAAAACAGGCCTTCACTTTATTCATGTCAATGCAAGATCACTTCTTCCTAAATTGGCAGAGATTAGGATTCTAGCTAACAAAATTAGGGCGGCAGTTATAACCATCTCTGAATCTTGGTTGGATGATACGGTGACTGACGACGAGGTCAAAATAGATGGTTACAATATAAAACGCTTAGATAGGAACAGAAAGGGTGGTGGAGTATGTGCCTACATTAGAAATGACTTAGCTTACAACCCAAGACCTGATTTAAATAACAATAAACTGGAGATTCTATGGTTTGAAGTGCTGCTTCCTAAGACCAAACCCATCTTAGTAGGAACTAGTTACCGCCCTCCTACCCAGGACCAGTTCTTAGAAGACTTTTCCAGAGTCTTGTCCGGAGTTGAAAACAATTGCGAGACAATAATACTGGGCGACTTTAATATCTGTTTTCAGCAGCAAAATAACGGGCTATGCAAAAGGTATAAGCAAATTCTAGGATTAAATAGTTACACTCAACTAATTAATACTCCAACCCGGATCACACAGTTCTCAGCCACCCTAATTGACCACATACTTTGTAACCGCTCTGAGAACATTAGTCAGTCAGGCGTCATTACCACAGGTCTTAGTGATCATTTCATCATTTACTGCACCAGGAAAATAACTAGGGATAGGATAGGCCTACACAGGACAATAAAAATGAGGTCAACTAGAAACTACAGTAAAGAAACACTGGTAAATAGGCTACACAATTGTGACTGGACAGAGATAACAAGTTGCACGGACGTAAACGATGCCTGGGAAAAATTCAAAACAATGTTCACTACCATCCTTGATAATATTGCACCAGTTAAAGAGGTTAGGATTAAACGAAGAACTGAACCCTGGATGAATACTGAGATATTAGATAATATGAAATTCAGAGACCAGCTGCTAAAAAGATTTAAAGCAAACAGACAGGATATTGCAGCACTAAATGAATTCCAAAGGGTGAGGAACAGAGTACAGAGACTTATAAAAGGAGCAAAGGCAAAGCACTACTGCTCAAAAATTGAAGAGTATAAGCATAACCCCAGAAAGCTCTGGCAACAACTAAAACAGTTGGGGTATAGCCATAAGCCAGTAGATAGGTCTAACATAGTACTCACTATCGATAATGAGGTATGCCACGAAACATCTAAGGTGGCAAATTGCTTTAATTCCTACTACACATCTGTTGCATCAACACTAGTAAGTAAACTACCAGCTGCATCAAATACCTTTAACACAGACTCTGATAAGTTTCAAACATACTATACCAATAAAGGGGTAACCCCAAACAGTTGTCAACTAGTAAGTGTATCTCATGACTTTATTCAAAAAGAACTAAGCAGGTTAAACCCAACTAAGAGCACAGGCCCTGATAACATCCCGTCTAAGTTCCTAAAAGATGGTGCTTCTGAACTGTCAATCCCTATTGCTCACATAATAAATCTATCAATCACCACTAATACAGTACCGGAGGGGTTCAAGGAGGCCAGAGTCACTCCTATCTTCAAGAAAAATAGTAGGTCTGATGTAAGCAACTATAGGCCTGTTAGTATACTCAGTATAATATCTAAAATTCTAGAGAGGGCGGTGTATTCTCAAGTAGTTAAGTACCTTAATGACAACAACATTCTCCATAGCTATCAATCGGGCTTTAGAAGATCCTACTCAACCGACACCTCCCTTATTAATCTGATGGATTACCTGAGAACTGAAATGTCAAAGGGGAACCTCATAGGCATGGTAACCTTAGACCTGCAAAAGGCCTTCGATACTGTCAACCACAATATATTATGTAATAAACTTCAAGCTATTGGTATAGGTTCTGTAGACTGGTTTAAGTCCTACCTTAGCAACAGGAGACAAATAGTCAAAATCAACAAAACAGAATCAGAACCCCTGCCGATAACATGTGGAGTTCCCCAAGGTAGTATTCTGGGTCCCTTATTATTCTTATGTTATGTCAATGATATGCCTATCAGTGTCAAGTGCAAACTCCTACTGTATGCAGATGACAGTGCTCTGTTAGTGTCAGGTAAAGACCCACAAGATATTGCTAATGTTTTAACACTGGAACTGGAGTCCTGCAGCAAATGGTTAGTAGACAACAAACTATCATTACACCTAGGGAAAACTGAAGCCATTCTCTTTGGCACGAAACATAAACTGAGAAGGGTAAATAATTTTAATGTTCAATGTAATGGGGAGCCCATCACTTTGGTTTCATCAGTAAAATATTTGGGAATCCCCTTTGACCCATGCATGTCAGGAGAATTGATAGGGAACAGTGTAGTAAAGAAAGCGAATGCCAAACTGAAGTTCCTGTATAGACAAGCACAGTGTCTACCTACTGAGGCTCGCAGGACCCTATGTCTAGCCCTTATACAATGCCATATGGATTACGCTTGCTCTTCTTGGTACTCTGCCTTGACAAAAAAACTGAAAGATAGACTGCAAATCACCCAGAACAAAATCGTAAGATTCATCCTGGGGCTGGGACCAAGAGAACATGTAGGCCAGGATGAATTACAGCAGTTGGATATGCTGAATGTTGAAGACAGAGTAAAACAACTGAAGCTAAATCATGTTTATAAAATTGCTCACAAACAATGTCCAGAATATCTTGCTGTCAATTTTGTCAAGGTTGGGAACCAAAGCAATCATAGTACTAGGGGGAGAGAGCACAACTTTGTAGTACCCACAGTCAGTGGCCAGGCTTCAAACACCTTTTATTGTACAGCAATAAAGGAATGGAACAGACTACCCGCACATGTCAAAGCCAGTCATAGCGTGAACCAGTTCAAGAAGAGTGCCAAAAGGTGTCTGATGAATGTAGCTACAGAAAGGGAGGGGAATGATTTTCTATTTTTTAGCTAACATACGTGTAAATTTTACCTTATTCCTTGTAATGACCCTCGTATTGTAGATAGTCTTAATGACCTTGGTGTAGCAGATAGTCTTTTTAGTATGATAATAAGATGTTATCTTCATTGTAGAATAATAAGAAAATATTATAACCTTTATACTATAATAATAAGGTAAAAGGACCCCAATGGAAATAAGTCACTCTGTCTGACTTTTTTGGGTTATCCTAGGTTCTCTACACATATGCTGCTATGTATGATAATTCTATGTAACTGTATTTGTGTATACCTGAATAAACTTACTTACTTACTTACTTACTTACTTAGTAGATAGTTTATCTGGAGTTTATCTGGAGAGAGTTCCGGGGGTCAACGCCCCCGCGGCCCGGTCTGTGACCAGGCCTCCTTCCATTGGGTTGGGCAAATGTTTTGTTAGTGGGATGAATTGTAAAGGACTTGCCTAGTATGGGCCAACAGGCCTGCTGCAGTGTTCCTCCTTTCTTATGTTCTTATGTTCTTATATATATACATATATATATATATATATATATATATATATATATATATATATATATATATATATATATATATATATATATATATATATATATATATATATATATATATATATATATATATATATATACATGTAACCACGAGTGGTATTGAATCAATAACAACACTGTAATTAACCGAGGATTCAAACCCATGTCGTTTTGGCCCGCCTCATGGTGAGTTAGAGCATCATGTGAAATTTTCGGTCACCATGAGGCGGCCAAAAACGACATAGGTTCGAATCCTCTGCTAGACACAGTGTTGTTATTGATTCAGTACCACTCGTTCTTAGTTACAGTAATATGAAATATTGCTCGTGAAGGCTAGTACACCAAACGGGGATTATAATGAAATTAACTCAGAGGCACCCACCCCACCTTATGTCCTCGGATCAAGGTAACACACCTAGCTCTACTGAGTGCTTGATTCTTGTAGGATTGCGTGGGTCTGTGGGTTAGAGCGTCATGTGTGATTTTCGTTCACCATGAGGCGGGCCAAAACGACATGGGTTCGAATCCTCGGCTAGTCGCAGTGTTGTTATTGATTCAATACTACTCGTTCGTGATGACAATAATATATATATATATATATATATATATATATATATATATATATATATATATATATATATATATATATATTTAACAAGTCGGCCGTCTCCCACCAAGGCAGGGTAACCCAAAAAGAAAGAAAATCCCCCCCAAAAAAATACTTTCATCATCATTCAACACTCTCACCTCACTCACACATTATCACTGTTTTTGCAGAGGTGCTCAGAACACAACAGTTTAGAAGCATATACGTATAAAGATACACAACATATCCCTCCAAACTGCTAATATCCCTAACCCCTCCTTTAAAGTGCAGGCATTGTACTTCCCATTTCCAGGACTCAAGTCCGGTTATATAAAAATAACACATTTCCCTGAATCCCTTCACTAAATATTACCCTGCTCACACTCCAACAGATCGTCAGGTCCCAAATACCATTCGCCTCCATTCACTACGATCTAACACGCTCACGCACGCTTGCTCGAAGTCCAAGCTCCTCGCCCACAAAACCTCCTGGATCCCCCCCCCCCTTTCAAATCTTTTCGAGGACGACCCCTACCCAGCCTTCATTTCCCTACAGATTTATACGCTCTCCATGTCATTCTACTTTGATCCATTCTCTCTAAATGAACAAACCACCTCAACAACCCTTCTTCAGCCCTCTGACTAATAATTTTATGAACTCCACACCTTCTCCTAATTTCCACACTCATAATTTTCTGCATAATATTTACACCACACATTGCCCTTAGACAGGACATCTCCACTGTCTCCAACCGCCTCCTCGCTGCAACATTCACAACCCAAGTTTCACACCCATATAATAGTGTTGGTACCACTAAACTTTCATGCATTCCCTTCTTTCCCTCCATAGATAACGTTCTTTGTCTCCACATATACCTCAACGCACCACTTGCCTTTTTTCCTTCATCAATTCTATAATTAACCTCATCCATCATAAATCTATCCGCTGACACGTCAACTCCCAAATATCTGAAAACTTTCGCTTCTTCCATACTCCCTCTCTCCAATGTGATATCCAATTTTTCTTGATGTAAATCGTTTGATACCCTCCTTACCTTACTCTTATCTATGTTCACTTTCAACTTTCTACCTTTACACATCCTCCCAAACTTGTCCACTAACCTTTGCAACTTTTCTTTAGAATCTCCAATAAGCACAGTATCATCAGCAAAAAGTAACTGTGTCAATTCTCATTTTGTATTTAATTCCTCATAATTTAATCCCACCCCTCTCCCGAACACCCTAGCATTTACTTCCTTTACAACCCCATCTATAAATATATTAAACAACCATGGTGACATTACACATCCCTGTCTAAGACTTACTTTTACCGGGAAGTATTCTCCCTCTCTTCTACACACCCTAACCTGAGCCTCACTATCCTCATAAAAACTCTTTACAGCATTTAGTAACTTATTACATATTCCATATACTTGCAACATCTGCCACATTGCTCCTCTATCCACTCTATCATATGCCTTTTCTAAATCCATAAATGCGATGAAAATTTCCCTACTTTTACCTAAATACTGTTCACATACATGCTTCAATGTAAACACTTGATCTACACATCCCCTACCCACTCTAAAGCCTCCCTGCTCATCTGCAATCATACATTCTGTCTTACCTCTAATTCTTTCAATAATAACTAATTCCTCTATAATTTTTACAATCTCTTTTGTCCCCCTTCCCCCTAGGTACCTTCCCCTCTCTCATACATTTATTAAACAGAAATACCAACCACTCTAACACTATATCCCCCCCCAACTGCTTTTAACATTTATATCATGATCCTGTCAGTTCCTGCTGCTTTACCCCCTTTCATTCTACGTAATGCCTCACACACTTCCCCGACACTCACATCCTGCTCTTCTTCACTCCTAAAAGATGGTATACCTCCCTGACCAATGCATGAAAAAATTACTGCCTCCTTTTCTTCGTCGACATTTAAAACTTCCTCAATATATATATATATATATATATATATATATATATATATATATATATATATATATATATATATATATATATATATATATATATATATATATATATATATATATATATATATATATATATACATATATATATATATATATATATATATATATATATATATATATATATATATATATATATATATATATATATATATATATATATATATAGCAATAAGATCACAGTAAACAGGTGATATCACAATATGCAGAAAAAGCAGTGTGAAAAAATAGTGAAATTCTAAGCATTTTCGTGATTTCTCACATTATCAGGGAACAATAAAGTAAAACATAAAGAGGAAGGCATATAAGGGCAAGACTGTTGAATTAGACACATGTGCAACTCTTGGGTATCTTTATTGAGGAAACGTTTCGCCACAGAGTGGCTACATCAGTCCATACAAAGGAGAAACTTGAAGAACAGGAGGAGAATGAGGTAATCAGTCCCTCAGCCTTGAGTCGATGTGGTCTAATTCAACAACATGTCGGTTCTCTGAGCCATTCATCTACAAGGGCAAGACTACACCTCGCAGTCACGTCACAACACCTGACTCGGTGAAACACACCTGATACTCTACCCAAGCATTAAGATTTCTACTTCTCTAATGTATCTTAAATTCTTCCTACATTTTATTAATTATAAATGAATGCAATTTGCATAAACCAAAAGAAATATTCATATTATTTTCAAAACTGTTTTGTATGAAACATGATTCAATTATATTGCTGTAAATTTACCATGGACTTGCTTGATACAACTTTCTCCACTTTTACCAGTTTGACCGTAATAAACTTTATCGTAAATTTTACAAGGAATCTTATAGATACATCCGTCAGCATTTTGGGGGAGAATTCTTTATCAAAAGCTTTTTTTACTGTATCAAGATTTTTAAATACAACTTTGATATTAAAAGTCTTAAGAAGAGAAGGCATATCAACCAAGTTTTCATGGTAAGGGAGAACCAACATATTTTTAGTTGAATAAGGTTGGTTGTACCTTTTTGGGTTGTGAAAAGTGCTTATCAAAATTTTAAAAGATTTATCAATCATATTTCTTGGATATTTTATATCACCAACTATTTCATAAATTTTATGAGATTTCTTCATCTACGAAGTCTGGACTACTAATACGCAAAAACTCTGGAAAACACTGATGAGAATACCAACAGTTTAACTCTTTCTTGATATGAAGAATAATATTATACATGGAAACAGTTATATATATATATATATAGAGATATATATATATATATATATGTATGTATATATATATATATATGTATGTATATATATATATATATATATATATGTAGGTAGTAGGTTGGTAGACAGCAACCACCCAGGGAAGTACTACCGTCCTGCCAGATGACTGTGAAACAAAAACCTGTAATTGTTTTGCATGATGGTAGGATTGCTGGTTTCTTTTTCTGTCTCATAAACACGCTAAGATAACAGGGATATCTTGCTACTCCTACTTACACTTTGGTCACACTTCACAGACACGCACATGCATATATATATATATACATACATCTAGGTTTTTCTCCTTTTTCTAAATAGCTCTTGTTCTTTTTTATTTCTTCTATTGTCCATGGGGAAGTGGAAAAGAATCTTTCCTCCGTAAGCCATTCGTGTCGTATGAGGCGACTAAAATGCCGGGAGCAATGGGCTAGTAACCCCTTCTCCTGTATACAATTACTAAAAAAGAGAAGAAGAAAAACTTTATAAAACTGGGTTGCTTAAATGTGCGTGGATGTAGTGCGGATGACAAGAAACAGATGATTGCTGATGTTATGAATGAAAAGAAGTTGGATGTCCTGGCCCTAAGCGAAACAAAGCTGAAGGGGGTAGGGGAGTTTCAGTGGGGGGAAATAAATGGGATTAAATCTGGAGTATCTGAGAGAGTTAGAGCAAAGGAAGGGGTAGCAGTAATGTTAAATGATCAGTTATGGAAGGAGAAAAGAGAATATGAATGTGTAAATTCAAGAATTATGTGGATTAAAGTAAAGGTTGGATGCGAGAAGTGGGTCATAATAAGCGTGTATGCACCTGGAGAAGAGAGGAATGCAGAGGAGAGAGAGAGATTTTGGGAGATGTTAAGTGAATGTATAGGAGCCTTTGAACCAAGTGAGAGAGTAATTGTGGTAGGGGACTTGAATGCTAAAGTAGGAGAAACTTTTAGAGAGGGTGTGGTAGGTAAGTTTGGGGTGCCAGGTGTAAATGATAATGGGAGCCCTTTGATTGAACTTTGTATAGAAAGGGGTTTAGTTATAGGTAATACATATTTTAAGAAAAAGAGGATAAATAAGTATACACGATATGATGTAGGGCGAAATGACAGTAGTTTGTTGGATTATGTATTGGTAGATAAAAGACTGTTGAGTAGACTTCAGGATGTACATGTTTATAGAGGGGCCACAGATATATCAGATCACTTTCTAGTTGTAGCTACACTGAGAGTAAAAGGTAGATGGGATACAAGGAGAATAGAAGCATCAGGGAAGAGAGAGGTGAAGGTTTATAAACTAAAAGAGGAGGCAGTTAGGGTAAGATATAAACAGCTATTGGAGGATAGATGGGCTAATGAGAGCATAGGCAATGGGGTCGAAGAGGTATGGGGTAGGTTTAAAAATGTAGTGTTAGAGTGTTCAGCAGAAGTTTGTGGTTACAGGAAAGTGGGTGCAGGAGGGAAGAGGAGCGATTGGTGGAATGATGATGTAAAGAGAGTAGTAAGGGAGAAAAAGTTAGCATATGAGAAGTTTTTACAAAGTAGAAGTGATGCAAGGAGGGAAGAGTATATGGAGAAAAAGAGAGAAGTTAAGAGAATGGTGAAGCAATGTAAAAAGAGAGCAAATGAGAGAGTGGGTGAGATGTTATCAACAAATTTTGTTGAAAATAAGAAAAAGTTTTGGAGTGAGATTAACAAGTTAAGAAAGCCTAGAGAACAAATGGATTTGTCAGTTAAAAATAGGAGAGGAGAGTTATTAAATGGAGAGTTAGAGGTATTGGGAAGATGGAAGGAATATTTTGAGGAATTGTTAAATGTTGATGAAGATAGGGAAGCTGTGATTTCGTGTATAGGGCAAGGAGGAATAACATCTTGTAGGAGTGAGGAAGAGCCAGTTGTGAGTGTGGGGGAAGTTCGTGAGGCAGTAGGTAAAATGAAAGGGGGTAAGGCAGCCGGGATTGATGGGATAAAGATAGAAATGTTAAAAGCAGGTGGGGATATAGTTTTGGAGTGGTTGGTGCAATTATTTAATAAATGTATGGAAGAGGGTAAGGTACCTAGGGATTGGCAGAGAGCATGCATAGTTCCTTTGTATAAAGGCAAAGGGGATAAAAGAGAGTGCAAAAATTATAGGGGGATAAGTCTGTTGAGTGTACCTGGTAAAGTGTATGGTAGAGTTATAATTGAAAGAATTAAGAGTAAGACGGAGAATAGGATAGCAGATGAACAAGGAGGCTTTAGGAAAGGTAGGGGGTGTGTGGACCAGGTGTTTACAGTGAAACATATAAGTGAACAGTATTTAGATAAGGCTAAAGAGGTCTTTGTGGCATTTATGGATTTGGAAAAGGCGTATGACAGGGTGGATAGGGGGGCAATGTGGCAGATGTTGCAAGTGTATGGTGTAGGAGGTAGGTTACTGAAAGCAGTGAAGAGTTTTTACGAGGATAGTGAGGCTCAAGTTAGAGTATGTAGGAAAGAGGGAAATTTTTTCCCAGTAAAAGTAGGCCTTAGACAAGGATGTGTGATGTCACCGTGGTTGTTTAATATATTTATAGATGGGGTTGTAAGAGAAGTAAATGCGAGGGTCTTGGCAAGAGGCGTGGAGTTAAAAGATAAAGAATCACACACAAAGTGGGAGTTGTCACAGCTGCTCTTTGCTGATGACACTGTGCTCTTGGAAGATTCTGAAGAGAAGTTGCAGAGATTGGTGGATGAATTTGGTAGGGTGTGCAAAAGAAGAAAATTAAAGGTGAATACAGGAAAGAGTAAGGTTATGAGGATAACAAAAAGATTAGGTGATGAAAGATTGAATATCAGATTGGAGGGAGAGAGTATGGAGGAGGTGAACGTATTCAGATATTTGGGAGTGGACGTGTCAGCGGATGGGTCTATGAAAGATGAGGTGAATCATAGAATTGATGAGGGAAAAAGAGTGAGTGGTGCACTTAGGAGTCTGTGGAGACAAAGAACTTTGTCCTTGGAGGCAAAGAGGGGAATGTATGAGAGTATAGTTTTACCAACGCTCTTATATGGGTGTGAAGCGTGGGTGATGAATGTTGCAGCGAGGAGAAGGCTGGAGGCAGTGGAGATGTCATGTCTGAGGGCAATGTGTGGTGTGAATATAATGCAGAGAATTCGTAGTTTGGAAGTTAGGAGGAGGTGCGGGATTACCAAAACTGTTGTCCAGAGGGCTGAGGAAGGGTTGTTGAGGTGGTTCGGACATGTAGAGAGAATGGAGCGAAACAGAATGACTTCAAGAGTGTATCAGTCTGTAGTGGAAGGAAGGCGGGGTAGGGGTCGGCCTAGGAAGGGTTGGAGGGAAGGGGTAAAGGAGGTTTTGTGTGCGAGGGGCTTGGACTTCCAGCAGGCATGCGTGAGCGTGTTTGATAGGAGTAAATGGAGACAAATGGTTTTTAATACTTGACGTGCTGTTGGAGTGTGAGCAAAGTAACATTTATGAAGGGATTCAGGGAAACCGGCAGGCCGGACTTGAGTCCTGGAGATGGGAAGTACAGTGCCTGCACTCTGAAGGAGGGGTGTTAATGTTGCAGTTTAAAAACTGTAGTGTAAAGCACCCTTCTGGCAAGACAGTGATGGAGTGAATGATGGTGAAAGTTTTTCTTTTTCGGGCCACCCTGCCTTGGTGGGAATCGGCCGGTGTGATAATAAAAAATATATATATATATATATATATATATATATATATATATATATATATTATATATATATATTATATATATATATATATATATAAGTAGTGGATTTTTCCACTGGGGGCACCCTTCCGGTTTAGGGCCTTCCACTGGGCGCACCCTTCCGGTTTAGGCCTTCCACTGGGCGCACCCTTCCGGTTTAGGCGTTCCACTGAGCGCACCCTTCCGGTCTAGGACCAGCGGCTGGAGGGTCACCTTTTCACACCTAGGTGTTACTTCCGGTTTTGACCATGACCTCGCCCTCGAGACTACCTCACCCTTGACCCCCCAACCAATACCCCCGCCCCACGACCCCCCCTTCGCGACCCCAGCATCCCGCCGCGCGCCCGCGCGCCCCCGCCCGCCCCGCGCGCCCGCCAGCGCGCCCGCCCGCGCGCCCCGCCCGCGCGCCCGCCCTTCGCGAGCCCCGCCGCGCCTTCTGCTGCGCCTTCTGCAGCGTCGTCCGGATCGCCCCGCGCCTCGAATTTTTTTCCGATTTTTTTCGAATTTTTTTTGAATTTCATTTTCTTGTGCTCTCCATCTCCTCGGATCAAGTTTTTAAGGTTCCCCCTCTCACTTTCACCCCCATCCCAAAATTTCTCGATATTACCAAGTTTTTGGATTCCCCCCTATGGGGGTTTCGAAATTCTCCATCTCCTTGGATCAAGGTTTTTTTTGGATTGTCCCTCCTTCCACCCCCCAATCCCAAAAATTTCTCAATATTACCAAGTTTTTGGATTCCCCCCTATGGGGTTTTCGAAATTCTCCATCTCCTTGGATCCCTCTCTCACTTTCACCCCCATCCTCAAAATTTCCCGAAATCAAAGTCTCCATCTCCTCGGATCAAGTTTTTGGATTTCCCCCTATGGGGGTTTCGAAAGTCTCCATCTCCTCAGATCAAATTTTTAAGGTTCCCCCTCCCACTTTCACCCCCCAATCCCAAAAATTTCTCGATAATACAAGTTTTTTGGATTCCCCCCTATGGGGTTTTCGAAATTCTCCAATTCCTCGGATCAAGGTTTTTTGGGTACCCCTCCTTTCACCCCCCCCCCATCCCCAAATTTTCTCGATAATACAAGTTTTGGATACTCCCCCCTATGGGGTTCTCAATATCAAAGTCTCCACTTCCTCGGATCCCCCTCCCACTTTCACCCCCCAACCCCAAAAATTTCTCGACAATACCATGACTCCATCTCCTCGGATCAAGTTTTTTGGATTCCTCCCTATGGGGTTTTCGAAATTCTCCATCTCCTTGGATCAAGTTTTTTGGATTCCCCCCTATGGGGTTTTCGAAATTCCTCGGATCAAAGTTTTTGGAATCCCCCCTCTGGGGGTAAGCAATCAAAATAGACTCCTCCTATGGGGGCATGCTTACTACAGGTCTAATGAAGGGTGTTTACTCGACGGTCAGTGACGTCACGCGATGACCCCCACACACACACAGGCTGAATCATGACGACCCTTTTAGTTCATTAAAGTTAATAAGGGGATATAGTACCTACATCATAGGGAAAACATTTTCACTCTTAACCCAGGTTAATCCAAATAATTTCACATTTTTTTTTTCGCTAATACCCACAATTTCTTTACAACACAAGTCTAGACATTTTTCATCTCAGGTCACTCCCCACGAAGTAACCTCCTCCCCACCCTCCCAAACCCTCACACTCCAACCAACACCTCACAATTTTCACTCATAACCCCCAATTTTTCTCGTTTTAACCCTTTTAGTTCATTAAAGTTAATAAGGGGACACATGCATCAGAAAGTCACCACATCGCTTACATCCACTTTCGTTAAATTCACTACTCACAATTTTACATATTACGAAGTTAAATACGCACTTTTACTTTGAACATCTTCAAAACACTCTCATAAATCATTTGAATACTCACAAAAAATACCTTTATACATTTCCAAACAACACTGAAATACTCCAAAAAACATCATTCGAACACCCCCAAATCACCTCTGAATACTCCCAGAACACCTTCATAAATACTCTTGCACATCATTTGAACACCTTCATAAGTACTCTCATAATCATTTGTACACCTTCAAAAAACACCTTTGAATACTCACATAAACACCCTCGAACACCTTCAAAACACCTTCAAAGCACTCTCATAATCATTTGAACACACTCAAAACACCTTTGAATAACCTCAAAACACCTTTGAACACCTTCAAAACACCCTTGAACACCTTCAAAACACCCTTGAACACCTTCAAAAACAACATTTGAACACACTCAAAACACCTTTGAACATTTCCAAAACACTATTTGAGTACTCCCAAATAAGATTTGACATCTCTAATTTATCTGCACTTACACATTTCATTAAATTACAACTCATCCCCTCAGTCTCCAGACTAGGCATTTTCTCGTTTTTACCCTTTTAGTTCATTAAAGTTATTAAGGGGACACAATACATCAGAAAAAAGTCACGAAAACTAACTCAAACACTTTACTTTGAACACCCCCAAAGTACTCTCATAATCATTTGAATACTCACATAAACACCCTTGAACACCTTCAAAACACCTTTGAATATCGTTTTAAACTAATTTCATCACAACCCACTTATATCATCTTTTTTCGGTAACTCTAATTCGACTACACTACCCTCATCAATTACCAACAAATTTTACTCGTTTTAACTAATGTCATCACTGTAACCAAGATTTTCACAAAAAAAAAACTCTATGACACCTAACACACACGCACACACACACCCCACAACACCCACAATTTTTCTCGTTTTAACCCTTTTAGTTCATTAAAGTTAATAAGGGGACACAGTACATCAGAAAGTCACAACACCCACACCCCCCATTTTTTTCTCGTTTTAACCCTTTTAGTTCATTAAAGTTAATAAGGGGACACACTACATCAGAAAAAGTCCCAACAACAACCCACTTATAACATCTTTTTTCGGTATCTCTAGTTCGACAACAACACCCACATCCCACAACACCCACGAACATTTCCAAAACACTATTTGAGTAGTCCCAATTACACCACTGATTACTACTAAAACACCACTGAATTCAATCAAAACACCCTTCAACACCTTCAAACACCCTTGAACACCTTCAAAACACTCTTGAACACCTTCAAAATCACCTTTGAACATTTCCAAACAATACTGAAACACTTCCAAAAACACCATTTGAGTACTCCCAAATACACCACTGAATACTAAAACACCACTGAATACACTCAAAACACCACCAAAATCACCATAAACTAAGATCAACACCCACATCCCACAACACCCACAACCCACAACACCCACAATTTTTTCTCGTTTTATCTAATTTCATCAGAAAGTCACAACACCCACACCCCCCATTTTTTTCTCGTTTTAACCCTTTTAGTTCATTAAAGTTAATAAGGGGCCACACTACATCAGAAAAAGTCACAAAAACAACCCACTTATAACGTCTTTTCGGTATCTCTAGTTCGACAACAACACCCACATCCCACATCACCCACATCCCACATCCCCCACACACACACACAGACACACACACACACACATCCCTAACCTAGCCTAACCTAACCTAACTTAACCTAACCTAACCTAACCTAACCTAACCTAACCTAACTTATCCTAACCTAGCCTAACCTAACCTAACCTTACCTAAATTATCCTAACCTAACCTAACCTAGCCTAACCTATCCTAACTTAACCTAACCTAACCTAACCGAACCTACCCTAACCTAACCTTACCTAACCTAACCTAGCCTAACCTAACCTAACCTAACTTAACCTAACCCAACCTAACCTAACCTAACCTAGCCTAACCTAACTTAACCTAACCTAACCTAACCTACCCTAACCTAACCTAACCTAACCTATCTTAACCTTACCTAACCTAACCTAACCTAACCTAGCCTAACCTAACTTAACCTAACCTAACCTAACCTACCCTAACCTAACCTAACCTAACCTATCTTAACCTTACCTAACCTAACCTAGCCGAACCTATCCTAACCTAACCTAAAATATATTGGAACACTTCCAAAATACATTAGAGTACTCCAGAATTACTTTGAACGACTCCATTTTTTGGATATTTCCAAATTTAGTTTTGAAAACTTTATCGTAAAATCGAACATTATTTTTCTTGTTGGTAAAACACACTCAATGGTAGAAATATTTACTCGATTTCCGAATAGAAGCACTGTCCTCGCTCTGAGAGACTCATTGTGGGTCACCCCAACACATGGTGTAATGCGCTTCACACCCAAGGTAGAACATAACACCTGCGTCAACTCAGGACAGACAGGCGCCATGTAATGCGGGTAACATCCAAGGTAGAAAATCATCTCTTTCCAGACCAACTGTCTATCCTAACCTAACCTAACCTAACCTAATTCCTAACCTAACCTAACCTCACCTAACCGAACCTAACCTAACTCCATCAATCACCTCTATCCTAACCTAACCTAACCCAACCTAACTCCATCAAACACCTCTATCCTAACCTAACCTAACCTATCCTAACCTAACCTAACTCCATCAAACACCTCGAATACTACCTAACTTAACCTAACCTAACCTTACCTAACCTACCGAACCCAACCTAACCTAACCTAACCTATCCTAACCTGTCCCAACCTAACCTATCCTAACCTATCCTAACCTAACCTAACCTAACCTAACCTAACTTATCCTATGCTAACCTAACCTAACTTATCCTAACCTAACCTATCCTAACCTAACCTAAACACTGACTAACTTTGAACCAACTCTGAACACCACTGATCTTCTTCAAAAATGCTCTGCACATCATTTGAACACCTTCAAAAAAACACCATCAAACACCTCCGAATACTCCCAAAAAACACTACTGATTACTACCAAATCACCACTGAATACTACCAATCACCGTCAAAATCACCAGAAACTAAGTTTAACATCACCATCTAACATCCTTTTTATAGAAATCCCCTCAAATCACTATAACCAAGAACTCCCTCCCCATTTGACGCATAAAAAAAAAAAGCATGAACACAAACCTAATACGCAAACACTTAGTACATGATCACCATCAACTGAAAACATATCTTGTACACACACATAATATAAGACAATCACCAACTACAATCACCCATGTTCACTTACCTCAAAATCACTAATATCACAGAAAACAATCATTTTTATAAACATTTCACACACAAAAAAAAAAAAAAATCATATTTGACAATATCTAAGCGCACTCACCTCACTACCACCAACACACGATGTCTCACCTCACAGGACCGACAAAGCTCACCTCCAGTGACGTCACACTCCCATTGTGTTACTTGGTGGTTGGTAACATCACACCTAACCCCCCTTGTTTCAACCTATTGTACCCTACATTATCTAAGAACACTATATCCAACACGATTACCAGATTTTATGATCCCCAACACCAAGATCACAGAAAACACACATTTTTTATAATTATTCACACAAAAATCACGATCACCAATTCCATATCATGTTTACCGTCATCTATCAACACTAATCACCAAGTTCACCAAAAAATCTAAGATCATGCATCTCAAAACTACTATGATCACTGAAAACACTTATTTTTTAAACATTCGCACAAAAATAAGACATTACACAAAAATACCACAACACTTCCACCAACATCTATAACATAACATGAGCACTATAACATATCACTATCACAAAAAAAAAATAATACACAGACACCCACATATTATACATTTCAATTGCAAATTTAAGACATGAGACATACACACCAAATCTAAGACATTCACCTCCAACTAAGACATACACATCACCCCTAAAACTTCCTTCCTTATTCATTCCGTATATCTCCTAGAGCTGTTTTAACCCCGGCGGATCCATCACGACGTAGGAGCCAGAGGAACCATCACCACTCCAACACCACCTACTACACTCTGGCTCCTACGTCGTGGTGGATCCGTCGGGGTTAAAACAGCTCTAGGAGATATACGGAATGAATAAGGAAGAAAGTTTTAGGGGTGATGTGTATGTCTTAGTTGGAGGTGAATGTCTTAGATTTGGTGTGTATGTCTCATGTCTTAAATTTGCAATTGAAATGTATAATATGTGGGTGTCTGTGTATTATTTTTTTTTGTGATAGTGATATGTTATAGTGCTCATGTTATGTTATAGATGTTGGTGGAAGTGTTGTGGTATTTTTTGTGTAATGTCTTATTTTTGTGCGAATGTTTAAAAAATAAGTGTTTTCAGTGATCATAGTAGTTTTGAGATGCATGATCTTAGATTTTTTGGTGAACTTGGTGATTAGTGTTGATAGATGACGGTAAACATGATATGGAATTGGTGATCGTGATTTTTGTGTGAATAATTATAAAAAATGTGTGTTTTCTGTGATCTTGGTGTTGGGGATCATAAAATCTGGTAATCGTGTTGGATATAGTGTTCTTAGATAATGTAGGGTACAATAGGTTGAAACAAGGGGGGTTAGGTGTGATGTTACCAACCACCAAGTAACACAATGGGAGTGTGACGTCACTGGAGGTGAGCTTTGTCGGTCCTGTGAGGTGAGACATCGTGTGTTGGTGGTAGTGAGGTGAGTGCGCTTAGATATTGTCAAATATGATTTTTTTTTTTTTTTTGTGTGTGAAATGTTTATAAAAATGATTGTTTTCTGTGATATTAGTGATTTTGAGGTAAGTGAACATGGGTGATTGTAGTTGGTGATTGTCTTATATTATGTGTGTGTACAAGATATGTTTTCAGTTGATGGTGATCATGTACTAAGTGTTTGCGTATTAGGTTTGTGTTCATGCTTTTTTTTTTTATGCGTCAAATGGGGAGGGAGTTCTTGGTTATAGTGATTTGAGGGGATTTCTATAAAAAGGATGTTAGATGGTGATGTTAAACTTAGTTTCTGGTGATTTTGACGGTGATTGGTAGTATTCAGTGGTGATTTGGTAGTAATCAGTAGTGTTTTTTGGGAGTATTCGGAGGTGTTTGATGGTGTTTTTTTGAAGGTGTTCAAATGATGTGCAGAGCATTTTTGAAGAAGATCAGTGGTGTTCAGAGTTGGTTCAAAGTTAGTCAGTGTTTAGGTTAGGTTAGGATAGGTTAGGTTAGGATAAGTTAGGTTAGGTTAGCATAGGATAAGTTAGGTTAGGTTAGGTTAGGTTAGGTTAGGATAGGTTAGGATAGGTTAGGTTGGGACAGGTTAGGATAGGTTAGGTTAGGTTAGGTTGGGTTCGGTAGGTTAGGTAAGGTTAGGTTAGGTTAAGTTAGGTAGTATTCGAGGTGTTTGATGGAGTTAGGTTAGGTTAGGATAGGTTAGGTTAGGTTAGGATAGAGGTGTTTGATGGAGTTAGGTTGGGTTAGGTTAGGTTAGGATAGAGGTGATTGATGGAGTTAGGTTAGGTTCGGTTAGGTGAGGTTAGGTTAGGTTAGGAATTAGGTTAGGTTAGGTTAGGTTAGGATAGACAGTTGGTCTGGAAAGAGATGATTTTCTACCTTGGATGTTACCCGCATTACATGGCGCCTGTCTGTCCTGAGTTGACGCAGGTGTTATGTTCTACCTTGGGTGTGAAGCGCATTACACCATGTGTTGGGGTGACCCACAATGAGTCTCTCAGAGCGAGGACAGTGCTTCTATTCGGAAATCGAGTAAATATTTCTACCATTGAGTGTGTTTTACCAACAAGAAAAATAATGTTCGATTTTACGATAAAGTTTTCAAAACTAAATTTGGAAATATCCAAAAAATGGAGTCGTTCAAAGTAATTCTGGAGTACTCTAATGTATTTTGGAAGTGTTCCAATATATTTTAGGTTAGGTTAGGATAGGTTCGGCTAGGTTAGGTTAGGTAAGGTTAAGATAGGTTAGGTTAGGTTAGGTTAGGGTAGGTTAGGTTAGGTTAGGTTAAGTTAGGTTAGGCTAGGTTAGGTTAGGTTAGGTTAGGTAAGGTTAAGATAGGTTAGGTTAGGTTAGGTTAGGGTAGGTTAGGTTAGGTTAGGTTAAGTTAGGTTAGGCTAGGTTAGGTTAGGTTAGGTTGGGTTAGGTTAAGTTAGGTTAGGTTAGGTTAGGCTAGGTTAGGTTAGGTAAGGTTAGGTTAGGGTAGGTTCGGTTAGGTTAGGTTAGGTTAAGTTAGGATAGGTTAGGCTAGGTTAGGTTAGGTTAGGATAATTTAGGTAAGGTTAGGTTAGGTTAGGCTAGGTTAGGATAAGTTAGGTTAGGTTAGGTTAGGTTAGGTTAGGTTAGGTTAAGTTAGGTTAGGTTAGGCTAGGTTAGGGATGTGTGTGTGTGTGTGTCTGTGTGTGTGTGGGGGGGATGTGGGATGTGGGTGATGTGGGATGTGGGTGTTGTTGTCGAACTAGAGATACCGAAAAGACGTTATAAGTGGGTTGTTTTTGTGACTTTTTCTGATGTAGTGTGGCCCCTTATTAACTTTAATGAACTAAAAGGGTTAAAACGAGAAAAAAATGGGGGGTGTGGGTGTTGTGACTTTCTGATGAAATTAGATAAAACGAGAAAAAATTGTGGGTGTTGTGGGTTGTGGGTGTTGTGGGATGTGGGTGTTGATCTTAGTTTATGGTGATTTTGGTGGTGTTTTGAGTGTATTCAGTGGTGTTTTAGTATTCAGTGGTGTATTTGGGAGTACTCAAATGGTGTTTTTGGAAGTGTTTCAGTATTGTTTGGAAATGTTCAAAGGTGTTTTGAGTGTGTTCAAATGTTGTTTTTTTTGAAGGTGATCAAGGGTGTTCAAGGGTGTTTTGAAGGTGTTCGAAGGTGTTTTGAGGTTATTCAAAGGTGTTTTGAGTGTGTTCAAATGATTATGAGAGTGTTTTGAATGTGTTCAAAGGTGCTTTGAAGGTGTTCAAAGGTGTTTTGAAGGTGTTGAAGGGTGTTTTGAGTGTGTTCAAGGGTGTTTGAAGGTGTTGAAGGGTGTTTTGATTGAATTCAGTGGTGTTTTAGTAGTATTCAGTGGTGTAATTGGGAGTACTCAAATTGTGTTTTTTGGAGGTGTTTCATGGTGATTTTGGTGGTGTTTTGAGTGTATTCAGTGGTGTTTTAGTATTCAGTGGTGTATTTGGGAGTACTCAAATGGTGTTTTTGGAAGTGTTTCAGTGTTGTTTGGAAATGTTCAAAGGTGTTCAAAGGTGTTTTAAGTGTGTTCAAATGTTGTTTTGTTTTGAAGGTGTTCAAAGGTGTTTTGAGGTTATTCAAAGGTGTTTTGAAGGTGTTCAAGGTTGTTTATGTGAGTATTCAAAGGTGTTTTTTGAAGGTGTACAAATGATTATGAGAGTACTTATGAAGGTGTTCAAATGATGTGCAAGAGTACTTATGAAGGTGTTCTGGGAGTATTCAGAGGTGATTTTGGGGGTGTTCGAATGATGTTTTGGAGTATTTCAGTGTTGTTTGGAAATGTATAAAGGTATTTTTGTGAGTATTCAAATGATTTAAGAGAGTGTTTTGAAGGTGTTCAAAGTAAAAGTGCGTATTTAACTTCGTAATATGTAAAATTGTGACTAGTGAATTTATCGAAAAGTGGTTATAAGTGTTGTGGTGACTTTCTGATGTACTGTATCCCCTTATTAACTTTAATGAACTAAAAGGGTTAAAACGAGAAAAATTGGGGGTTATGAGTGAAAATTGTGAGGTGTTGGTTGGAGTGTGAGGGTTCGGGAGGGTGGGGAGGAGGTTACTTCGTGGGGGGAGTGACCTGAGATGAAATAGTTAAAAAAATGTCTAGACTTGTGTTGTAAAGAAATTGTTGGATTGTTATGGGTATTAACGAAACAAAAAATGTGACTTTTCTGATGATGAAAATGTTTTCCCTATGATGTAGGTACTATATCCCCTTATTAACTTTAATGAACTAAAGGGTCGTCATGATTCAGCCTGTGTGCGTGACGTCACTGACATAGGGGTAAGTCGACAAGATTTAGCTTGTATGTGTGACGTCACTGACCGCCGAGTAAACACGCTTTTTAGTTCATTTAACTTAATGAGAGGAAAACTTTTAGTTCATTTAACTTAATGAGAGGAAGGTTTTAGTTCATTTTAAAATAATAAGGGGAAGATGTTTAGACCTGTAGTAAGCATGCTTACCCCCAGAGTGGGGAATCCAAAAACTTGATCCAAGGAGATGGGGTCTTGGTATTATCGAGAAATTTTGGGGTGGGAGTGAAAGTGAGAGGGGTAATCCAAAAATTTGATCCAAGGAGATGGAGAATTTCGAAAACCCCATAGGGGGGATCCAAAAAACTTGATCCGAGGAGATGGAGTCATGGTATTGTCGAGAAAATTTGGGGTGAAAGGAGGGGTACCCAAAAAACTTGATCCAAGGAGATGGAGAATTTGATTTCGAGAAATTTTGGGATGGGGGGTGAAAGTGATAGGGGGAACCTCAAAAATTTGATCCGAGGAGATGGAGTTATGGTATTGTCGAGAAAATTTGGGGTGAAAGGAGGGGTACCCAAAAATTTGATCCAAGGAAATGGAGAATTTCGAAAACCCCATAGGGGGGAATCCAAAAACTTGGTAATATTGAGAAATTTTTGGGGTTGGGGGGTGAAAGTGGGAGAGGGATCCAAGGAGATGGAGAATTTCGAAAACCCCATAGGGGGGAATCCAAAAACTTGGTAATATTGAGAAATTTTTGGGATTGGGGGGTGGAAGGAGGGACAATCCAAAAAAAACCTTGATCCAAGGAGATGGAGAATTTCGAAACCCCCATAGGGGGGAATCCAAAAACTTGGTAATATCGAGAAATTTTGGGATGGGGGTGAAAGTGAGAGGGGGAACCTTAAAAACTTGATCCGAGGAGATGGAGAGCACAAGAAAATGAAATTCAAAAAAAATTCGAAAAAAATCGGAAAAAAATTCGAGGCGCGGGGCGATCCGGACGACGCTGCAGAAGGCGCAGCAGAAGGCGCGGCGGGGCTCGCGAAGGGCGGGCGCGCGGGCGGGGCGCGCGGGCGGGCGCGCGGGCGGGCGCGCGGGGCGGGCGCGGGCGCGCGGGCGCGCGGCGCGATGCTGGGGTCGCGAAGGGGGGGTCGTGGGGCGGGGGTATTGGTTGGGGGGTCAAGGGTGAGGTAGTCTCGAGGGCGAGGTCATGGTCAAAACCGGAAGTAACACCTAGGTGTGAAAAGGTGACCCTCCAGCCGCTGGTCCTAGACCGGAAGGGTGCGCTCAGTGGAACGCCTAAACCGGAAGGGTGCGCCCAGTGGAAGGCCTAAACCGGAAGGGTGCGCCCAGTGGAAGGCCCTAAACCGGAAGGGTGCCCCCAGTGGAAAAATCCACTACTTATATATATATATATATATATATATATATATATATATGTATATATATGGATAATTATAGACACACACATATATATGTGTATATATATATATATATATATATATATATATATATATATATATATATATATATATATATATATATATATATATATATATATATATATATATATATATATATATATATATATATATCATATCATATATCATGTCGGAGGATCTCACCTTCAAGGACCATAACATTGTATCAATCGCATCTGCTAGAAAAATGACAGGATGGATAATGAGAACCTTCAAAACTAGGGATGATAAGCCCATGATGACACTCTTCAGGTCACTTGTTCTATCTAGGCTGGAATATTGCTGCACACTAACTGCACCTTTCAAGGCAGGTGAAATTGCTGACCTAGAAAATGTACAGAGAACCTTCACGGCGCGCATAACGGAGATAAAACACCTCAGTTACTGGGAGCGCTTGAGGTTCCTAAAACTGTATTCCCTGGAACGCAGGCGGGAGAGATACATGATTATATACACCTGGAAAATCCTAGAGGGACTAGTACCGAACTTGCACACGAAAATCACTCACTACGAAAGCAAAAGACTTGGCAGACGATGCAACATCCCCCCAATGAAAAGCAGGGGTGTCACTAGCACGTTAAGAGACCATACAATAAGTGTCAGGGGCCCGAGACTGTTCAACTGCCTCCCAGCATACATAAGGGGGATTACCAACAGACCCCTGGCAGTCTTCAAGTTGGCACTGGACAAGCACCTAAAGTCGGTTCCTGACCAGCCGGGCTGTGGCTCGTACGTTGGTTTGCGTGCAGCCAGAAGCAACAGCCTGGTTGATCAGGCTCTGATCCACCAGGAGGCCTGGTCACAGACCGGGCCGCGGGGGAGTTGACCCCCGGAACTCTCTCCAGGTAAACTCCAGGTATATATATATATATATATATATATATATATATATATATATATATATATATATATATATATATATATATATATATATATATATATATATATATATATACATATGCAATAAGATCACAGTAAACAGGTGATTTCAGAATATGCAAAATAACCACTCTGAAAGAATAGAGAAATTCCAAGGGCTTTCGTGACTACTCACATTATCAAGTTCCTTGATAATGTGAGTAGTCACGAAAGCTCTTGGAATTTCCCTATTCTTTCAGAGTGGTTGTTTTGCATATATATATATATATATATATATATATATATATATATATATATATATATATATATATATATATATATATATATATATATATATATATATATATATATATATATATATATGTATATATATATATATATATATATATATATATATATATATATATATATATATATATGTATATATATATATATATATATATATATATATATATATATATATATATATATATATATATATATATATATATATATATTTTTTTTTTTTTTTTTTTTTTTTCAACAAGTTGGCCGTCTCCCACCGAGGCAGGGTGACCCATAAAAGAAAGAAAATCCCCAAAAAGAAAATGCTTTCATCATCATTCAACACTTTCACCACACTCACACATAATCACTGTTTTTGCAGAGGTGCTCAGAATACAACAGTTTAGAAGCATATACGTATAAAGATACACAACATATCCCTCCAAACTGCCAATATCCCAAACCTCCTTTAGAGTGCAGGCATTGTACTTCCCATTTCCAGGACTCAAGTCCGACTATATGAAAATAACCGGTTTCACTGAATCCCTTCACTAAATATTACCCTGCTCACACTCCAACAGATCGTCAGGTCCCAAGTACCATTCGTCTCCATTCACTCCTATCTAACACGCTCACGCACGCTTGCCCACAAAACCTCCTTTACCCCCTCTCTCCAACCCTTTCGAGGACGACCCCTACCTCGCCTTCCTTTCCCTATAGATTTATATGCTTTCCATGTCATTCTACTTTGATCCATTCTCTCTAAATGACCAAACCACCTCAACAACCCCTCTTCTGCCCTCTGACTAATGCTTTTATTAACTCCACAATTTCTCCTAATTTCCACACTTCGAATTTTCTGCATAATATTTACACCACACATTGCCCTTAGACAGGACATCTCCACTGCCTCCAACCGTCTCCTCGCTGCTGCATTTACCACCCAAGCTTCACATCCATATAAGAGTGTTGGTACTACTATACTTTCATACATTCCCTTCTTTGCCTCCATAGATAACGTTTTTTGACTCCACATACACCTCAATGCACCACTCACCTTTTTTCCCTCATCAATTCTATGATTAACCTCATCCTTCATAAATCCATCCGCCGACACGTCAACTCCCAAGTATCTGAAAACATTCACTTCTTCCATACTCCTCCTCCCCAATTTGATATCCAATTTTTCTTTATCTAAATCATTTGATACCCTCATCACCTTACTCTTTTCTATGTTCACTTTCAACTTTCTACCTTTACACACATTCCCAAACTTATCCACTAACCTTTGCAATTTTTCTTTAGAATCTCCCATAAGCACAGTATCATCAGCAAAAAGTAACTGTGTTAATTCCCATTTTGAATTTGATTCCCCACAATTTAACCCCATCCCTCTCCCGAACACCCTAGCATTTACTTCCTTTACAACCCCATCTATAAATATATTAAACAACCATGGTGACATTACACATCCCTGTCTAAGACCTACTTTTACTTTTTACTTTATATATATATATATATATATATACATATATATATATATATATATATATATATATATATATATATATATATATATATATATATATATATATATATATATATATATATATATATATATATATATATATATATATATATATATATATATAATTTCTTCTGCAACCAAAAATTCGTCAAAACTGCCTCTGGTCATATATATGAACAAGATTTTCAATTGCCCTTTTTCCTGTTTCCTCCCCGTCCTCATCAAATTGGGGAAGTATTTCAAGAGTGTGTCAGGAGGCAGGGAAAAAACTCTCATTACTCTGTATCAAAGCGCGAGGCGTCCGTCCCTGCCACTTGGTCCAGGCGGGGACATTTCCCTTCCCCTCTCCCCTAACCCATAAGATCTTATTAAAAAAATGCTGACCAGTTATTTGTGTTAGGGTAAAAGAGGCGTAGACATACACACACACACATACACACACACACACACACACACACACACACACACACACACACACATACACACACACACACACACACACACACACACACACACACACACACACACACACACATGTCCACACACACACACACACACACACACACACACACACACACACACACACACACACACACACACACACACACACACACACACACACATACACACACACACAAAATACTGAGGGGAATTGACAAGGTGGACAAAGACAGGATGTTCCAGAGTTTGGACACAGCAACAAGGGGACACAGTTGGAAGCTAAAGACACAGATGAATCACAGGGATGTTAGGAAGTATTTCTTCAGCCACAGAGTAGTCAGTAAGTGGAATAGTTTGGGAAGCGATGTAGTGGAGGCAGGATCCATACATAGCTTTAAGCAGAGGTATGATAAAGCTCACGGCTCGGGGAGAGTGACCTAGTAGCGATCAGTGAAGAGGCGGGGCCAGGAGCTCGGACTCGACCCCCGCAACCTCAACTAGGTGAGTACAACTAGGTGAGTACACACACACACATGTCCACACACACACACACACACACACACACACACACACACACACACACACACACACACACACACACACACACACACACATACACACACACACACACACATGTCCACACACACACACACACACACACACACACACACACACACACACACACACACACACACACACACACACACACACACACATACACACACACACACATGTCCACACACACACACACACACACACACACACACACACACACACATACACACACACACATGTCCACACACACACACACACACACACACACACACAGATAGGATGTTCCAGAGAGGGGACACAGGGACAAGGGGTCACAACTGGAAGCTGAAGACTCAGACGAGTCACAGGGACGTTAGGAAGTATTTCTTCAGTCATAGACTTGTCAGCAAGTGGAATAGCCTAGCAAGTGAAGTAGTGGAGGCAGGAGCCATACATAGTTTTAAGAAGAGGTATGACAAAGCTCAGGAAGCAGAGAGAGAGAGGACCCAGTAGCGATCAGTGAAGAGGCGGGGCCAGGAGCTGAGTCTCGACCCCTGCAACCACAATTAGGTGAGTACAATTAGGTGAGTACACACACACACACATACACACACACACACACACACATGTCCACACAAACACACACACACACACACACACACACACACACACACACACACCTGCAGAAGGACTCCAGCCACGACACCCCCAAGGCAAATGAACAATCCAAACCAACCATCACACACCGATCCCTCTGTTTCCACCCCCCGCACCACAGTTACAGTATTAGAACAGAAGTTGAAGGTTTGGTACACAAATGCAGATTGATTAACGAATAAACATGAGGAATGGCAAGAAAGAATCAATGAGAAGTCCCCAGACATCATAGCAGTTACAGAAACAAAACTCACGGAGACAATAACAGATGCAATCTTCCCACCAGGATACCAGATCATGAGGAAAGATAGAAGGGGCAGGGGGTGAGGTGGGGTTGCTCTGCTCGTAAAAAACAGATGGAAATTCGAGAAAATGGAAGGCATAGATGAGACGGGAGAAAGAGACTACATAGCAGGTACACTTCAGTCTGGGGAACACAAAGTGGCCATTGCAGTGATGTATATTCCACCACAGAACTGCAGGAGGCCAAGAGAGGAATATGAAGAGAGCAACAGAGCAATGGTGGACACACTTGCTGAGGTGGCAAGAAGAGCTCATTCCAGCAGAGCAAAGTTGCTGGTTATGGGGGATTTCAACCACAGGGAGATCGACTGGGAAAACCTGGAGCCACATGGGGGTCCCGAAACATGGAGAGCCAGGATGCTGGACGTGGTGCTGGAAAACCTCATGCACCAACATGTTAAGGACACTACCAGAGTGAGAGGGGAGGATGAACCAGCAAGATTGGACCTTGTGTTCACCCTGGGCAGCTCAGACATTGAGGACATCAAGTATGAGAGTCCCCTAGGAGCTAGCGACCACGTGGTTCTGTGCTTTGAATACATAGTAGAGCTGCAAGTGGAGAGAATAACAGGAGTTGAATGGGAAAAGCCTGACTATAAAAGAGGGGACTACATAGGGTTCAAGAACTTCCTGCGGGAGGTCCAGTGGGACAGAGAACTGGCAGGAAAGCCAGTAAATGAAATGATGGAATATGTAACAACAAAATGCAAGGAGGCAGTGGAAAAGTTTATTCCCAAGGGCAACAGTAACAACGGGAAGACCAGCACGAGCCCCTGGTTTACCCGACGGTGTAAGGAGGCAAAAACAAAGTGCAATAGAGAATGGAAAAAGTACAGAAGACAGAGAACACACGAAAATAGGGAGATCAGTCGCAGAGCCAGGAATGAGTATGCACAGGTAAGGAGGGAGGCCCAGCGACAGTATGAAAATGACATAGCATCGAGAATCAAGACTGACCCGAAACTGTTGTATAGCCACATCAGGAGGAAGACAAAAGTCAAAGACCAGGTGATCAGATTAAGGACAGAAGGTGGAGAACTCACAAGAAATGATCAGGAGGTATGTGAGGAGCTGAACAGGAGATTTAAGGAAGTTTTTACAGTAGAGACAGGAAGGGCTGTGGGAAGACAGCACAGAAGGGAACATCAAGAGGGAATATACCAACAAGTGTTGGATGACATACGAACAACTGAGGAGGAGGTGAAGAAGCTCTTAAGTGAAATTGACACCTCAAAGGCAATGGGACCGGACAACATCTCCCCATGGGTCCATAGAGAAGGAGCAGAGATGCTTTGCGTGCCTCTAACCACAATCTTCAAAACATCCCTTGAAACTGGGCAACTACCTGAGAAATGGAAGACAGCTAATGTAGTCCCCATATTTAAGAAAGGAAACAGAAACGAGGCACTAAACTACAGACCTGTGTCTCTGACATGTATTGTGTGCAAAGTCATGGAGAAGATGAGTTATTTTCTTCAAACTTTACTGTTGAGTTTGAAGAAAATAACTCATTGCCTTTTCTAGATGTTTTAATTATTAAGGGTAATAATGAATTCAAATTTAAAATTTACAGAAAACCTACAAATAACTGTTCCTATGTCCACTATTATTCTTCCCATCAAGATAGAGTCAAACTGTCTGTTTTCTCATCAATGTTTTTGAGAGCTTTACGAATTTGTAGTCCTGAGTTCATAGATGAAGAAATATCCAAAATTTTTGAAATAGGTAATGATTTAAAATACTCAAGAAATGTAATTGATAAATCTTTTAAAGTTGCTAGAAATACTTTTTACAATCCAAAAAGGGACAACCAGCCTTATTCAACTAAAAATATGTTGGTTCTCCCTTACCATGAAAACTTGGTTGATATGCCTTCTCTTCTTAAGACTTTTAATATTAAAGCTGTATTCAAAAATCTTGATACAGTAAAAAAAACTTTTGATAAAGAATTCCCCCCAAAATGCTGATGGATGTGTCTATAAGATTCCTTGTAAAATTTGCGATAAAGTTTATTACGGTCAAACTGGTAAAAATCTCGAACTAAGATTAAAACAACATAAATATAGTATTAGAACTGGACAAGATTCCAATGCTCTATTTATTCATGTAAGAGATTTTAACCATCCAATTGATTTTCAAAAAGTTGAGAAAGTAGTATCAAGCAAGTCCATGGTCGACAGGAATATAATTGAATCTTGTTTCATAAAAAGCAGTTTTGACAATAATATGAATATTTCCTTCGGTATATATAAATTAGATCCATTTATAATTAATAGAATTTGGGAAGAATTTAATAATACATTGGACAAATAATAATTTTTAAATTTTCTTGGGTAGAATAGTTTGTGGGTGAGTTGTGCAAAGGACCTATCCAAGTTGGGTCGGCGCGCGTCAGGTGTTTAACCGTTGTGGGATCTGATAGTGAGGTGCTGGCCAGACCCCTTATATACCTTCCTTGGATGCTTTACTTTCATAGTTCCTTGATAATGTGAGTAGTCACGAAAGCGCTTGGAATTTTTCTATTCTTTCAGAGTGGTTGTTTTGCATATTCTGAAATCACCTGTTTACTGTGATCTTATTGCATATATATATATATATATATATATATATATATATATATATATATATATATATATATATATATATATATATATATATATATATATATATATATATATATATATATATATATATATATATATATATATGTATATATATATATATATATATATATATATATATATATATATATATATATATATATATATATATATATATATATATATATATAGAGAGAGAGAGAGAGAGAGAGAGAGAGAGAGAGAGAGACCTTGGGATCATGGGGAAAAAATGCCACACGTTTCCTTAAAGAATTGGGTTCCAGACTCATCGACACCACCAGGGACCCAAGGGCAGCCACTTTCATGTTCCAGCGCCTCAGCGTCGCCATCCAGAGGGGAAATGCTTGCTGCATACTTGGCTCACGTCCAGCCTCGGAGGAGCTGGAGGAAATTCATCATCTTTGATACATTGTGCCATTGTATTCATGTTTATGTTTTTTCTGTAAATGTATTTTGTTTTTATTATATATATATATATATATATATATATATATATATATATATATATATATATATATATATATATATATATATATATATATATATATATATATATATATATATATATATATATATATATATATATATATATATATATATATATATATTTATAAACAAACACATACCTTATAACACTGGACAAAAGGAGAACTAGGAGAGACATGGCCACGCTATTCAAAATACAGTGTCTTGATAGAATGGACAGAACCCCACGGGAACAAGAGTACCTATATATATATTCAACAACTGTGAAATCACATCATACATGGTGACATCACACATAGTGAGAACTCACAGTGTGACATCACACATCTATGTCTAAATCCTATATTTACGACAAAGAAAGCCTCTTCCCTCTTACATATGCTAACATGAGCCTCACTAACCGCGTAATTTTTTTTTAGTACTTTTAATTAAGACTCGAAGAAGTTACAGTGGAATCAAGAAATGTTTCTTGAGCCAGAGGATGATGAGCGAGTCGAAGGTATACGATGTTGATACTTGTTAAAGAAAAGAAATGACACAAGAGGAAAGAAGATGGTAAGACACAGTTGTAGGTAACTGAGAGGTGGTGGACACGTGAGTCAAGACCAGACTACTGCAACCACAACTTGATGAGTATAATGAACGAAGGAGAATGTAAGCCTTTATGGAAGATGTACAACATGTAAACACACACACAAACAGAGAGAGAGAGAGAGAAAGAGAGAGAGAGAGAGAAAGAGAGAGAGAGAGAGAGAGCAGCTACCAAACAGCAAGAGAATAACAGATGTTCCACTGCAAGAACAGGGAAATAACAGGTGTTCCATTGTAAAAAGAGCAGGACAGGCTAGCAGCAGTAAATTACGAACCATAAACGCTGACATGTGTCTGCCCACACAGCCGAAAATGATAATCAGGAAGAAAATCATCGATCAACTTGAGAGAAGTTGGATATAACCATATTTTTTTTTAAAGTGGTGGACCGGTACGCCAGCGGAAGGCGTCGGTCAGATGACTGAAAGCTCCAGCTGCGGGTCATCACATGACTAAGACCCCGTCAGGAAACACTTATCCCGTTTCCTCACAAAACCTTACCTAACCTAACCTAACTTAACCTAACCTAACCTAAGAGAGAGAGAGAGAGAGAGAGAGAGAGAGAGAGAGAGAGAGAGCAGCTGCCAAACAGCAAGAGAATAACAGATTCATTTATTAACTAACCTAACCTAACCTAACCTAACCTAACCTAACCTAACCTAACCTAGCCTAAAGTAACCTAACCTAACTTAACGTAACCTAACCTAACCTAATTTAACCTAACCTAACATAAAGTAACCTAACCTAACTTAACCTAACCTAACCTAACCTAATCTAACTTAACTTAATCTAACGTAACCTAGAGAGAAGTCTTACAAGAATATTGAGTGGCAAATCCCAGCTCTAAGAATATCTGAAAGATGTTTTCCAGGGATCAACGCCCCGGCGACCCGGTCCCTGACAAGATCTCCCGGTGCATCAATGCCTGATCAACCAGACTGTTACTTCTGGCTACACACAGTCCAACATCCGAAACAACGTACTTCCTGCTTCACGAAGCTTCTTATTCACTTCCACATTATTTTACTATTGACAGACGAGTACTACACATGTGCAGCGTTTCGGAACCTTTAATTCCCAAACGTTTCGTCTACACTGTAGGTTTCTTCAGTCGACAACAGAGGTGTGCGATATCTTGGCACAGAGAGCGTCTACACATCTCACAACACATTTCCTTGTCCTCGAGGTTGATAAGCCCACATCTAGCCACCTCTGTACACCACACAAAAAGTTTACGCTGCAGCTAAAACGTTCCAGCAACAAAGTTCTTCAACTGTTGTATAAGTTCCACGACAGCGTCCTCGAAGGCAGGCAGGCAGGGAAGGCAGGCCGGCAGAGAAGACAGGCAGGCAGGGAAGACAGGCAGGCAGGGAAGAGAGGCAGGCAGGTAAGGAAGGCAGGCAGGGAAGACATGTAGGCAGGTAGGGAAGGCAGGCAGGGAGGTAAGGAAGGCAGGCAGGTAAGGAAGGCAGGCAGGGAAGGCAGGCAGGCAGACAGGGAAAGCAGGTAGGTACGTAGGGAAGGCAGGCAGGCAGGCAGGCAGGTAAGGAAGGCAGGCAGGCAGGCAGGCAGGCAGGCAGGGAAGAGAGGCAGGCAGGGAAGACAGACAAGCAGGTAGGGAAGGCAGGCAGGGAAGGCAGGCAAGCAGGTAGGGAAGGCAGACAGGCAGGAAAGGCAGGCAGGCAGGTAGGGAAGGCAGGCAGGCAGGGAAGGCAGGCAGGCAGGGGAGGCAGGCAGGCAGGAAGACAGACAGGTAGGTAGGGAAGTCAGGCAGGTAGATAGGGAAGGCAGGCAAGTAGGTAGAGAAAGCAGGCAGGCAGGCAGGCAGGCAGGCAGGCAGGCAGGGAAGACAGGCAGGCAGGGAAGGCAGGCAGGCAGAGAAGACAGGCAGGTAGGTAGGAAAGGCAGGCAGGCAGGCAGGCAGGCAGGCAGGCAGGCAGGCAAGCAGGCAGGCAGGCAGGCAGGCAGGCAGGCAGGCAGGCAGGCAGGTAGGGAAAACAGACAGGCAGGGAAAACAGGCAGGCAGGGAAGGCAGGGAAGGCAGGCAGGCAGGAAGACAAGCAGGTAGGTAGGAAAGGCAGGCAGGCAGGCAGGCAGGCAGGCAGGCAGGCAAGCAGGTAGGGAAAACAGACAGGCAGGGAAAACAGGCAAGCAGGGAAGGCAGGTAGGCAGGAAGACAAGCAGGTAGGTAATGAAGGCAGGCAGGAAGGCAGGCAGGCAGACAGGCAGACAGGCAGGCAGGAAGACAAGCAGGTAGGTAATGAAGGCAGGCAGGAAGGCAGGCAGGCAGACAGGCAGGCAGGCAGGCAGGAAGGCAGGCAGGCAGGCAGGTAGGGAAGACAGGCAGGCAGGGAAGGCAGGCAGGCAGGAAGACAGGCAGGCAGGGAAAGCAGGCAGGGAAGGCAGGCAGACAGGAAGACAGGCAGGCAGGTAGGGAAGACAGGCAGGTAGGTAGGGAAGACAGGCAGGCAGGCAGGCAGGCAGGTAGGGAAGGCAGGAAAGCAGGGAAGGCAGGCAGGCAGTGAAGACAGGCAGGTAGGTAGGAAAGGCAGGCAGGCAGGCAGGCAGGGAAGGCAGGCAGGCAGGAAAAAGGCAGGTAGGTAGGGAAGGCAGACAGGCAGGCAGGCAGGCAGGCAGGCAGGAAGGCAGGTAGGCAGGCAGGTAGGCAGGCAGGCAGGCAGGCAGGCAGGCAGGCAGGCAGGCAGGCAGGCAGGCAGGGAGGCAGGCAGGCAGGCAGGCAGGTAGGTAGGTAGGGAAGACAGGCATGCAGGGAAGGCAGGCAGGCAGAAAGACAGGCAGGTAGGTAGGGAAGACAGGCAGGCAGACAGGGAAGACAGGCATGTAGGTAGGGAAGGCAGACAGGCAGGCAGGCAGGCAGGCAGGCAGGCAGGCAGGCAGATAGGCAGGCAGGCAGGCAGGCAGGCAGGCAGGCAGGCAGATAGGAAGACAGGCAGGCAGAGAAGACAGGCAGGCAGGAAGACAGGCAGGTAAGTAGGGAAGGCAGGCAGGCAGGTAGGGAAGACAGGCAGGTAGTTAGGGAAGACAGGCAGGTAGGTACGGAAAACAGGCAGGCAGGCAGGCAGGCAGGCAGGCAGGCAGGCAGGCAGGCAGGCAGGCAGGCAGGAAGGCAGGCAGGAGACAGGCAGGCAGGCAAGCAGGCAAGCAGGCAGGCAGGGAAGACTGGCAGGCAGGTAGGGAAGGCAGATAGGCAGGGAAGGCAGGCAGATAAGGCAGGCAGGCAGGTAGGGAAGGCAGACAGATAGGGATGGCAGGTAGGCAGGAAGACAGGCAAGCAGGTAGGGAAGGCAGGCAGGCAGGCAGGCAGGCAGGCAGGCAGGCAGGTAGGAAAGACAGGCAGGTAAGTAGCGAAGGCAGGCATGCAGGCTGGCAGGCAGGCAGGCAGGCAGGCAGGCAGGCAGGCAAGTAGGCAGGCAGGCAGGCAGGCAGGCAGGCAGGCAGGTAGGGAAGACAGGCAGATAGGTAGGGAAGGCATACAGGCAGGCAGGCAGGTAGGGACGACAGGCAGGTAAGTAGGGAAGGCAGGCAGGCAGGCAGGCAGATAGGCAGGCAGGCAGGCAGGCAGGCAGGCAGGCAGGCAGACAGGCAGGCAGGCAGGCAGGCAGGCAGGTAGGGAAGACAGGCAGCCAAGGAAGGCAGGCAGGAAGACAGGCAGATAGGTAGGGAAGGCATGCAGGCAGGCAGGGAGGTAGGGAAGACAGGCAGGTAGGTAGGGAAGACAGGCAGGTAGGTAGGGAAGACAGGCTGGCAGGGAGACAGACAGACAGGCAGGCAGGCAGGCAGGCAGGCAGGCAGGCAGGCAGGCAGGCAGGCAGGCAGGCAGGCACGAAGGCAGGCAGGTAGGGAAGACAGGCAGGCTGGGAAGGCAGGCAGGCAGGCAGGGAAGACAGGCAGGTAGGTAGGGAAGGCAGACAGGCAGGCAGGCAGGCAGGCAGGCAGGCAGGTAGGCAGGCAGGCAGGCAGGCAGGCAGGCAGGCAGGCAGGCAGGAAGGCAGGCAGGCAGGCAGGCAGGCAGGTAAGAAGACAGGCAGGCAGAGAAGACAGGCAAGGAGGAAGACAGGCAGATAGGTAGGGAAGGCATACAGGCAGGTAGGCAGATAGGGAAGACAGGCAGGTAGGTAGGGAAGACAGGCAGGCAGGTAGGGAAGGCAGACAGATAGGGAAGGCAGGCAGGCAGGAAGACAGGCAGGTAGGTAGGGAAGGCAGGCAGGCAGGTAGGGAAGACAGGCAGGTAAGTAGGGAAGGCAGGCAGGCAGGCAGGCAGACAGGCAGGCAGGCAGGCAGGCAGGCAGGCAGGCAGGCAGGCAGGCAGACAGGCAGGCAGGCAGGCAGGCAGGCAGGCAGGTAGGGAAGACAGGCAGCCAAGGAAGGCAGGCAGGAAGACAGGCAGATAGGTAGGGAAGGCATGCAGGCAGGCAGGGAGGTAGGGAAGACAGGCAGGTAGGTAGGGAAGACAGGCAGGTAGGTAGGGAAGACAGGCTGGCAGGGAGACAGACAGGCAGGCAGGCAGGCAGGCAGGCAGGCAGGCAGGCAGGCAGACAGGCAGGCAGGCAGGCAGGCAGGCAGGCACGAAGGCAGGCAGGTAGGGAAGACAGGCAGGCTGGGAAGGCAGGCAGGCAGGGAAGACAGGCAGGTAGGTAGGGAAGGCAGACAGGCAGGCAGGCAGGCAGGCAGGCAGGCAGGCAGGCAGGCAGGCAGGCAGGCAGGCAGGCAGGTAAGAAGACAGGCAGGCAGAGAAGACAGGCAGGCAGGAAGACAGGCAGGTAAGTAGGGAAGGCAGGCAGGTAGTTAGGGAAGACAGGCAGGTAGGTACGGAAAACAGGCAGGCAGGCAGGCAGGAGGCAGGCAGGCAGGCAAGCAGGCAAGCAGGCAGGCAGGGAAGACGGGCAGGCAGGTAGGGAAGGCAGGCAGGCAGGCAGGGAAGGCAGGCAGGTAGCTAGGGAAGACAGGCAGGCAGGTAGGGAAGGCAAGCAGATAGGGAAGGCAGGCAGGCAGGAAGACAGGCAGATAGGTAGGGAAAGCATACAGGCAGGCAGGCAGGTAGGGAAGACAGGCAGGTAGGTAGGGAAGACAGGCAGGCAGGTAGGGAAGGCAGACAGATAGGGAAGGCAGGCAGGAAGGAAGACAGGCAGGTAGGTAGGGAAGGAAGGCAGGCAGACAGGCAGGCAGGCAGGCAGGCAGGCAGGCAGGCAGGCAGGCAGGCAGGCAGGCAGGCAGGCAGGCAGGCAGGCAGGCAGGTAGGGAAGACAGGCAGGCAGGGAAGGCAGGCAGGAAGACAGGCAGATAGGTAGGGAAGGCATGCAGGCAGGCAGGGAGGTAGGGAAGACAGGCAGGTAGGTAGGGAAGGCAGGCTGGCAGGGAGACAGGCAGGCAGGCAGGCAGGCAGGCAGGCAGGCAGGCAGGCAGGCAGGCAGGCAGGCAGGCAGGCAGGCAGGCAGGCAGGAAGGCAGGCAGGTAGGGAAGACAGGCAGGCTGGGAAGGCAGGCAGGCAGGGAAGACAGGCAGGTAGGTAGGAAAGGCAGGCAGGTATGGCAGGAAGGCAGGCAGGGAAGACAGGCAGGCAGGTATGGAAAGCAGGCAGGGAGGCAGGGAAGACAGGCAGGCAAAGAGCGAAGGCAGGCAGGCAGGTATGGAAGGCAGGCAGGCAGGGAAGGCAGGCAGGCAGGAATGGAAGGAAGGCAGGCAGAGAAGGCAGGTAGGGAAGACAGGCAGGCAGATAGGGAAGACAAGCAGGCAGGTATGGAAGGAAGGCAGGCAGGTATGGAGGAAAGGCAGGCAGGTATGAAGAGAAGGCAGGCAGGGAATACAGGCAGGCAGGCAAGGAAGACAGGCAGGAAGGTAGGGAAGACAGGCACGCAGGGA
>NC_091336.1:5357594-5392594 GCF_038502225.1 Cherax quadricarinatus
AGTGTTCACTAGTGGTGACTGACTATCCCTAGTGTTCACTAGTGGTGACTGACTACCCGAAGTGTTCACTAGTGGTGACTGACTACCCCTAGTGTTCACTAGTGGTGACTGGCTACCTCTAGTGTTCACTAGTGGTGATTGACTACCTCTAGTGTTCACTAGTGGTGACTGACTACCTCTAGTGTTCACTAGTGGTGAATGACTACCTCTAGTGTTCACTAGTGGTGACTGACTACCTCTAGTGTTCACTAGTGGTGATTGACTGCCTCTAATGTTTACTAGTGGTGACTGACTACCCATAGTGTTCACTAGTGGTGACTGACTACCCCTAGTGTTCACTAGTGGTGACTGACTACCCCTAGTGTTCACTAGTGGTGACTGACTACCCCTAGTGTTCACTAGTGGTGACTGACTACCCCTAGTGTTCACTAGTGGTGACTGACTACCTCTAGTGTTCACTAGTGGTGACTGACTACCTCTAGTGTCCACAAGTGGTGACTGACTACCCCTAGTGTTCACTAGTGGTGACTGACTACCCCTAGTGTTGACTGGCTACCTCTAGTGTTCACTAGTGGTGATTGACTACCCCTAGTGTTCACTAGTGGTGACAGACTACCTCTAGTGTTCACTAGTGGTGAATGACTACCTCTAGTGTTCACTAGTGGTGACTGACTACCTCTAGTGTTCATTAATGGTGATTGACTGCCTCTAATGTTTACTAGTGGTGACTGACTACCCCTAGTGTTCACTAGTGGTGACTGACTACCTCTAGTGTTCACTAGTGGTGACTGACTACCTCTAGTGTTCACTAGTGGTGACTGACTACCTCTTGTGTTCACTAGTGATGACTGACTACTTCTAGTGTTCACTAGTGGTGACTGACTACCTCTAGTGTTCACTAGTGGTGACTGACTACCTCTAGTGCTCACTACTGGTGACTGGCTATTCCTAGTGTTCACTAATGGTGACTGACTACATCTAGTGCCAATTAGTGGTGACTAACTACCCCTAGTGCCAGCTAGTGGTGACTAATTACCTCTAGTGCCAGCTAGTGGTGACTACCTTTTGTTTATCTGGAGTTTATCTGGAGAGAGTTCCGGGGGTCAACGCCCCCGCGGCCCGGTCTGTGACCAGGCCTCCTTAGGTCAGTGTCCCAGGATGCGACCCACACCAGTCGACTAACACCCAGGTACCCATTTTACTGATGGGGAACATAGACAACAGGTGGAAAGAAACACGCCCAATGTTTCTACTCTGGCTGGGAATCGAACCCAGACCCCTCACCGTGTGAAGCGAGAGCGTTAACCACCAGGCCACCAGAGCCCCATGTGCCAACTATTGGTGACTAATTACATCTAGTGCCAATTAGTGATGACTGTCTACCTCTAGTGCCAACTAGTGGTGACTACCTCTAGTGCCGACTAGTGGTGACTACCTCTAGTGCCAACTAGTGGTGACTACCTGTAGTGCCAACTAGTGGTGACTACCTCTAGTGCCAGCTAGTGGTGACTACCTTTAGTGCCAACTAGTGGTGACTACCTCTAGTGCCAGCTAGTGGTGACTACCTATAGTGCCAACTAGTGGTGACTACCTCTAGTGCCAGCTAGTGGTGACTACCTATAGTGCCAACTAGTGGTGACTACCTCTACTGCCAACTAGTGGTGACTACCTATAGTGCCAACTAGTGATGACTACCTCTAGTGCTAACTAGTGGTGACTGCCTCTAGTGCCAACTAGTGGTGACTACCTATAGTGCCAACTAGTGATGACTACCTCTAGTGCCAACTAGTGGTGACTACCTCTAGTGCCAACTGGTGATGACTACCTCTAGTGCCAACTAGTGGTGACTACATCTAGTGCCAACTAGTGGTGACTACCTCTACTGCCAACTAGTGGTGACTACCTCTACTGCCAACTAGTGGTGACTACCTATAGTGCCAACTCGTGATGACTACCTCTAGTGCTAACTAGTGGTGACTGCCTCTAGTGCCAACTAGTGGTGACTACCTATAGTGCCACTAGTGATGACTACCTCTAGTGCCAACTAGTGATGACTACCTCTAGTGCCAACTAGTGATGACTACCTCTAGTGCCAACTTGTGGTGACTACCTCTAGTTCCACTAGTGATGACTACCTCTAGTGCCAACTAATGATGACTACCTCTAGTGCCAACTAGTGATGACTACCTCTAGTGCCACTAGTGGTGACTACCTCTTGTGCCAACTAGTGGTGACTACCTCTAGTGCCACTAGTGGTGACTACCTCTAGTGCCACTAGTGGTGACTACCTCTAGTGCCACTAGTGGTGACTACCTCTAGTGCCAACTAGTGGTGACTACCTCTAGTGCCACTAGCGGTGACTACCTCTAGTGCCAACTAGTGGTGACTACCTCTAGTGCCACTAGTGGTGACTACCTCTAGTGCCACTAGTGATGACTACCTCTAGTGCCACTAGTGGTGACTAACTCTAGTGCCACTAGTGGTGACTACCTCTAGTGCCACTAGTGATGACTACCTCTAGTGCCACTAGTGGTGACTACCTCTAGTGCCACTAGTGATGACTACCTCTAGTGCCACTAGTGGTGACTACCTCTAGTGCCACTAGTGGTGACTACCTCTAGCGCCACTAGTGGTGACTACCTCTAGTGCCACTAGTGGTGACTACCTCTAGTGCCACTAGTGATGACTACCTCTAGTGCCACTAGTGATGACTACCTCTAGTGCCACTAGTGGTGACTACCTCTAGCGCCACTAGTGGTGACTACCTCTAGTGCCACTAGTGGTGACTACCTCTAGTGCCACTAGTGATGACTACCTCTAGTGCCACTAGTGGTGACTACCTCTAGTGCCACTAGTGGTGACTACCTCTAGTGCCACTAGTGGTGACTGCCTCTAGTGCCAACTAGTGGTGACTACCTATAGTGCCAACTAGTGATGACTACCTCTAGTGCCAACTAGTGGTGACTACCTCTAGTGCCACTAGTGGTGACTACCTCTAGTGCCACTAGTGGTGACTACGTCTAGTGCCACTAGTGATGACTACCTCTAGTGCCACTAGTGGTGACTGATGACGGCCGCAGTTCACACATTATTAAGGAAACCTTGAATGACTTTTATCTTTTTTTTTGTCATAGGAATAAGAGGAGAAAGTCAGTGGTGTAAGAAGAAGGGGGAAGAGGTAAAGGAGGACGAGGAGGAGGAGGAGGTAAAGAAAATAGAGGAGGAGGGGAGACATCACAAGCGCTCTAACACCAAAAATTTCGTCAATGTATTTCTGGTCAAGTTTTGGGTCACGGTCGAGCGAGTTGCTGCCGCTTTCTGGCCAAGTGTCCATTTGTGGTGGTGTTGCCAGACTCCATCACCTCGCCCATTAATTATCCACGATCTGAGACGCACTGACACGCGATAAGACGGCAGAAGCGAAGGAAAGAAAGGGTTAGCGGCGCATTTCACCATCCCACATATCTGTGAAGCCCAGCATGGGTATTTTTTGTGTGTGTGTTTACATTATCCGAGTGGCTATCGAGCCTCTCTCTCTCTCTCTCTCTCTCTCTCTCTCTCTCTCTCTCTCTCTCTCTCTCTCTCTCTGGAGATGGTTATCGCGGTCATCGTGGTTCTGGCATAGCGGATCATCGTAAAAAATCCTGGACTGGTGATCAGGGTGTCAGCAGTGGTGACCGGCGATAAATCACACACATCACTAGACATTTCTCCCTGAATGGTCGGAGGGGTGAGGCAGCTTCTCTCCCTCACCCCCCTAAGACTCTTCCTAATTGATTGATATGAGTTGGCTCTCATTGCCCTAGCGTCGTGCACGTCGAGGCGCGCGTCCACGTACGTCTGCTCCGTCTCATGTGTACGACCCTCATGTTTCCGATGAGATTTGAAAATTCGAGGATTCGAGGAGTGAAAATAAAACAGAAAAAATGAGAATGCTTGGTGGTTTATAATAGATTATAAAACTGGCAGACCTTCTGAGAGGGATGGTTCACTAGTCTGGCAATACTATTTATGACCACTACCAAATGGGGGACCTCCCTCTCTCTCTCTCTCTCTCTCTCTCTCTCTCTCTCTCTCTCTCTCTCTCTCTCTCTCTCTCTCTCTCTCTCTCTCTCTCTCTCTCTCTCTCTCTCTCTCTCTCTCTCTCTCTCACACACACTCTTTTCCTTAAACATCTCGATAATACACGACACTTTTTAATCTTATCTAGAAAGTTCTCTTCAGCAGATAGCTTTAGTGTGGACGTCCAAATCCTCTACTGTCTAGATATCTTTCTCATGTACTCTCTCTCTCTCTCTCTCTCTCTCTCTCTCTCTCTCTCTCTCTCTCTCTCTCTCTCTCTCTCTTTCTCTCTCTCTGGCACCTGTATCACCGACAGCAAACGTGGCACTGCCGAACATTATTTACGACAGGTGAATAATTCCCTAATTAAAGTCAAGCAAATACCTGAGTCCTGTCTTACCAGGTGACGTTGTTCTTGTTTTTCTTGTTCCTTGTCTGCTTACGTTTCTTGATCGATTTCTCATCGGTGTTGAATTTGTGGTGACTTGTTCTAGTTTGTTTGTCTCTTAAGTTTACAGATCTTTGACGTTGTGTTGTTCTTGTTACTTTTGTTTATTTACTTATTAACTAGTTACTTATTGGTGTGTGAAACTTAGTGACCTTTTTTTGTTTAATTATCTTTTTGGGGGGGGCGGCGTGGCGGAGGCGGTGGGGGGCGGTGAGGGGCGGTGGGGGGCGATGGGGCAATGGGGGGCGTTGGGGGCGTTGGGGGGCGGTGGGGGGCGGTGGGGGGCGGTGGGGGGCGGTGGGGGCGGTGGGGGGCGGTGGGGGGCGGTGGGGGGCGGTGGGGGGCGGTGGGGGGCGGTGGGGGGGCGGGGGGGGCGGGGGGGGGGAGGTGGGGGGCGGTGGAGGCTGAAAAGTATTTCTGCTTTCCTTGATAAACTTTTCGACGCTGAAGAGATTATAATGTAAGGCAGGAACCTGCATCACCTAACACAGGTTTAAACTAGGAACAATTCATAGCTTTTCTGGAGAATAATAATTACTCTAAGCTTTGCTAGAATCTAGAAGGCGTCCCTGCCATTACAGGAAACCTATTTTAGTTAGGAAAATAGAAAGGAGACCCTTCTGAATTCTATACTAACAGTTGTAACTAATATAACTGTGTACTAACAGGTGTAACTAATATAACTGTACTAACAGGTGTAACTAATATAACTGTGTACTAACAGGTGTAACTAATATAACTGTACTAACAGGTGTAACTAATATAACTGTGTACTAACAAGTGTAACTAATATAACTGTGTACTAACAGGTGTAACTAATATAACTGTACTAAGAGGTGTAACTAATATAACTGTGTACTAACAGTTGTAACTAATATAACTGTGTACTTACAGGTGTAACTAATATAACTGTGTACTAACTGTTGTAACTAATATAACTGTGTACTAACAGTTGTAACTAATATAACTGTGTACTAACAGGTGTAACTAATATAACTGTGTACTAACAGGTGTAACTAATATAACTGTGTACTTACAGGTGTAACTAATATAACTGTGTACTAACAGGTGTAACTAATATAACTGTGTACTAACAGGTGTAACTAATATAACTGTGTACTAACAGGTGTAACTAATATAACTGTGTACTAACAGGTGTAACTAATATAACTGTGTACTAACAGGTGTAACTAATATAACTGTGTACTAACAGGTGTAACTAATATAACTGTGTACTAACAGGTGTAACTAATATAACTGTGTACTTACAGGTGTAACTAATATAACTGTGTACTAACAGGTGTAACTAATATAACTGTGTACTAACAGGTGTAACTAATATAACTGTGTACTAACAGGTGTAACTAATATAACTGTGTACTAACAGGTGTAACTAATATAACTGTGTACTAACAGGTGTAATTAATATAACTGTGTACTAACAGGTGTAACTAATATAACTGTGTACTAACAGTTGTAACTAATATAACTGTGTACTAACAGTTGTAACTAATATAACTGTGTACTAACAGTTGTAACTAATATAACTAAACAGTCTTCGTAACACACACTTTTTACTAGTAAAATATTCCTTCCATAACAAATATAAAATTAACAAAGAAAACGTACAAACTAGAAATAGTATCTAATGGAGATAGATTTAGATAGTGCAGCCTCCCTAGCATTGCTGGAAACTAGAAAGCTTATCTCGCTTCGTTACTAGGAAGAACTAACAACTAGTCTGGTACACAGAGGCTAAGTACTAATTAGAGAAAAATTAGCAGCCCAGTTTATAAGGCATTAATTTCATTGGAGGCGAGTAAGTTGACTTATCTGTGCAGAGAACCAGACAAATAACTTCACTCTGCAGGGAACTAAGTCAAGACCTCAACATCCCAGAATACTAGGAAGCACCTATGTTACCAGGAAACTAAGCCAAGACCTATCTTTGTAATGAACTAAGCACAGCACCCATCTCTGCGAGGAACTAGGCATAGCACCTATCTTTGCAAGGAGCTAGGCATAGCACCTATCTTTGCAAGGAACTAGCCATAGCATCTATCTTTGCAAGGAGCTAGGCATAGCACCTATCTTTGCAAGGAACTAGCCATAGCACCTATCTTTGCAAGGAACTAGGCATAGCACCTACCTTTGAAAGGAACTAGGCATAGCACCTATCTTTGCAAGGAACTAGGCATAGCACCTACCTTTGAAAGGAACTAGCCATAGCACCTATCTTTGCAAGGAACTATGCATAGCACCTATCTTTGCAAGGAACTAGCCATAGCACCTATCTTTGCAAGGAACTAGGCATAGCACCTATCTTTGCAAGGAACTAGGCATAGCACCTCTCTTTGCAAGGAACTAGCCATAGCACCTATCTTTGCAAGGAACTAGCCATAGCACCTATCTTTGCAAGGAACTAAGCAAACACTTTGCGTTGCAGGGAACTAAGCAAAGCACTTTGCTTGAGTGGGAAGCAGAACATGTACCTAGCCTGCCTGGTGACTAAGTAAGGAGGGTTGCCAAGTGTCGCTGGTCGAGGGACACGGGGCAACCCGCACGTACACTCATACAAATTGAACATAAATCATGTTACCAACCAGAGAATCAGGCTATCTCTTCAAGCACTCGCGTGCGCGCGCACCCCTACAAGCACACTAAGACTGACAAGGGGAGACTGGAAAGTGAGAGAGCCGGGACAAGGCTGTTGCTGCTGATGATGTTGTTGTTGTTGTTGCTGTTGTTTTTGAATAAATACCAATGAGACAGAGACAGTCAGACAGGTAAGCAGGCAAATAGCCAGGCAGGCAGGCAGGCAGGCAGGCAGGCAGGCAGGCAGGCAGGCAGGCAGGCAGGCAGGCAGGCAGGCAGGCAGGCAGGCAGATAGACAAACGGAAACGTAAGCAGGCAAATAGCCAGACGGGCTGGCAGACAGACAGTGTCAGAGTCAGTGTTGGTAATTTATATCAATTTGTTAATTCACATTTACATTACTGACCTTATAATGTATTTATATTTAAAAATAATTTTAAGTACACACACACACACACACACACACACACACACACACACACACACACACACACACACACACACACACACACACACACACACACACACACACACACACACATATGCAATAAGATCACAGTAAACAGGTGATTTCAGAATATGCAAAACAACCACTGTGAAAGAATAGAGAAATTCCAAGCGCTTTCGTGACTACTCACATTATCAAGGAACAATGCTTGATAATGTGAGTAGTCACGAAAGCGCTTGGAATTTCTTTATTCTTTTAGTGGTTCTTTTGCATATATATATATATATATATATATATATATATATATATATATATATATATATATATATATATATATATATATATATATATATATATATATATATATACATAGGCAGGGTGACCCAAAAAGAAAGAAAATCCCCAAAAAGAAAATACTTTCATCATCATTCAACACTTTCACCTCACTCACACATAATCACTGTTTTTGCAGACGCGCCCAGATACAACAGTTTAGTAGCATATATAAAGATACACAACATATCACTCCAGTCTGCCAATATCACAAACACCTCCTTTAAAGTGCAGACATTGTACTGCCCATTTCCAGGACTCAGGTCTGGCTATATATTAAAATAACCGGTTTCCCTGAATCCCTTCACTAAATATTATCCTGCTCGCGCTCCAACAGCTCGTCAGGTTCCAAAAACCATTCGTCTCCATTCACTCCTATCTAAGATGCTCACGCACGCTTGCTGGAAATCCAAGCCCCTCGTGCCGAATAAGTATAACTGGTCAATTAGCAAGAACTCATTTAAAATTAAGTCCTTTCTAAAATTTTCTCATACGTTTAAAGATATATTTTTCTCCATTTATGTTAATGTAAAAAATTAATAATTTTGTCAGTCGTCACGTGAGGTCACAGACCCTGAGCTGCTTTGGGGATTAGTGTGGACGGTTACAAAGCATGGCTTGCTTCTGCAGTGTTTTAAAAATTGAGGTTGGAGAGTTGAAGGAGGAGGCCTTGCTTCTCCAGGAGGAGATTAGGAGGCTGAAGGTCCACCTCAGTGGGTCTGGGAGAGAGTGTGAGGTGGCTGGAGTTGTGGGGAATGAGGCTTCTAGCAGTGAGGTGCAGTCTGTCTCTCGCTGTGAGGAGGCTGTAGTTGGGGAGGTAGCAACGGCTACCAGCAGTGAGGTGCAGTCCAGCACCTGCTACAAGTGGCGAGTGGTTCACAGTAATGGAAGGCGCATCAGAGTAAGGAAAGTTAAGAGTGAAGATCTGAAGGTAGGAAATCGCTTCTCTGTTCTTCAGGATGAATGTACTTCAGTGGCCAGTGAAGGTAAGGGTACTGCTGCCCCTGCTAATGGAGGTAAGCGCATTCTTGTGGTTGGTGACTCTCAGGTAAGATATATTGACCGTGCTTTTTGTAATAGGAATAAGAAGATGAGAGATAGAGTGTGCTTCCCTGGAGCTGGTGTTGGGGACATTGTCAACAGGCTGGATAATATCATGTCAGGTAATGGGAACAAGCCCATTATCTGTCTCAGTGCTGGTGGAAATGATATTGGGAAGGGTAGAAGAGAAGAGCTGCTAGATAAGTACAGGTCAGCTATAGATTTCATTAAGTCTAAGGGAGGGATCCCAATCTTATGTAGCATCTTGCCTAGAAGGGGAGTAGGAAATGAATGGTTGTCTAGGGCAATTGGTGTAAATTGCTGGCTAGACAGATACTGCAAGGAACTTGCAATCCCATTCATTGACAACTGGAGCAACTTTTATGGCAAACATGATATGTATGCAAGGGATGGGGTACATCTCTCTGGGGCTGGGGTGGTAGCACTTGCAGACTCGATTGAGAAGGCCATTGGTGAAATGCCTATGATTTTAAACTGATGGAAGATAGAGGTATGTGTGTGTGTGGGAAACAAGCAGGTTGCAACACTTGGGTTGGAAACAGTAAATGTATAAAAGGCATTCAGCATGAAGTTATAAATAAAGACAATAGATCAGGTCAGCAAACAAAGGGGGACAGCAGAGGGCAGCAAGGGACTAGCTCCCTTAAGGTTTACTATACTAATAGCAGGAGTGTAAGAAATAAGATAGATGAGCTAAGATTAATTGCAAGTGCAGGAAACATAGATATTATTGCTATAACAGAGACCTGGCTCAATCTGAAAGATAGAGAGATGCCCTCTGAATGTCACATACAAGGCTAAAAATTATTCCACACTGACAGGGTCAACAGGAAAGGTGGTGGAGTAGCGATGTATGTCAGAGACAATTTAAATTGTTGTGTTAGACAAGATATTAAATTAGAAGCGTCAGCCACTGAATCTGTTTGGTTACAGCTTCTCGAGGGCCGAGAAAAACTAATTTTGGGTGTGATTTACAGGGCCCCAAATCTTGATAGGGAGTGCAGTAAACTTCTATGGGACGAAATTCGTAAGGCATCTACATACGAAAATGTTGTGCTAATGGGAGATTTCAACTATAGACAGATTGACTGGAGCAATTTGACAGGAAATTTAGAGGCAGGTGACTTTCTTGATACGATCCAGGATTGTTTTTTAAAACAGTTTGTGACAGAGCCAACTAGGGGAAATAACCTCCTTGACTTGGTTCTTGCCAGTAGGGAAACACTAATTAATAATCTTGAGGTTAATGATGAGCTTGGGGAAAGTGATCACAAATCACTCAGTTTTAATATATCATGGAATTCCCCTAATAATGGCAATCAAGTCTCCGTCCCTGACTTTCGCTTGGCTGATTTCATAGGACTGAAAAATTACTTAGGTGGGCTGAACTGGAATGACCTGACTAAGGGTCAGGTAGGTGGTGATGGTTGCCGATATGATGCTTTCCAGGGCATAGTTCTAGCTGCTCAGTCAAATTATGTTCTAAATAGGGAAATCAGATCAAACAAAAATGATCCTAAATGGATGAACAATAGATTAAAATATCTGACTGGTCAAAAGAGAGGCATATATAGGCAAATCAAAAGAGGAGAGGGGCAATTGAGAAATCGATATATTCAGTTAAAGAGAGAAATAAAAAAGGGAATTAGAAAAGCAAAAAGAGATTATGAGGTTAAAGTTGCAAGAGAATCGAAGACTAACCCAAAAGGATTCTTTCAGGTATACAGAAGTAAGATCAGAGACAAGATAGGCCCACTCAAAAGTTCCTCGGGTCAGCTCACTGACAGTGATAAGGAAATGTGTAGAATTTTTAACACATACTGCCTCTCAGTTTTTACACAGGAGGATACCAGCGATATTCCAATAATGATAAATTATGTAGAACAGGACGATAATAAACTGTGCACTATTAGGGTCACAAGTGACATGGTCCTTAGGCAAATAGATAAATTAAAACCTAACAAATCCCCAGGCCCTGATGAACTGTATGCAAGGGTTCTAAAGGAATGTAAAGAGGAGCTTAGCACACCTTTGGCTAATCTTTTCAACATATCACTACAAACTGGCATGGTGCCAGATAAGTGGAAAATGGCAAATGTGATACCTATTTTCAAAACAGGTGACAGGTCCTTAGCTTCGAACTATAGACCAATAAGCCTAACCTCCATAGTGGGAAAATTTATGGAATCAATAATTGCCGAGGCAGTTCGTAGCCACCTTGAAAAGCATAAATTAATCAACGAATCTCAGCATGGTTTTACAAAGGGGCGTTCCTGCCTTACGAATTTATTAAATTTTTTCACTAAGGTATTTGAGGAGGTAGATCATGGTAATGAATATGATATTGTGTATATGGACTTCAGTAAGGCTTTTGACAGGGTCCCACATCAGAGACTATTGAGGAAAATTAAAGCACATGGAATAGGAGGAGAAATTTTTTCCTGAATAGAGGCATGGTTGACAAATAGGCAGCAGAGAGTTTGCATAAATGGGGAGAAATCAGAGTGGGGAAGCGTCACGAGCGGTGTTCCACAGGGGTCAGTGTTGGGCCCTCTGCTGTTCACAATCTACATAAACGACATAGATGAGGGCATAAAGAGCGACATCGGCAAGTTTGCCGATGACACCAAAATAGGCCGTCGAATTCATTCTGACGAGGACATTCGAGCACTCCAGGAAGATTTGAATAGACTGATGCAGTGGTCGGAGAAGTGGCAGATGCAGTTTAATATAGACAAATGCAAAGTTCTAAATGTTGGACAGGACAATAACCATGCCACATATAAACTAAATAATGTAGATCTTAATATTACGGATTGCGAAAAAGATTTAGGAGTTCTGGTTAGTAGTAATCTGAAACCAAGACAACAGTGCATAAGTGTTCGCAATAAAGCTAATAGAATCCTTGGCTTCATATCAAGAAGCATAAATAATAGGAGTCCTCAGGTTGTTCTTCAACTCTATACATCCTTGGTTAGGCCTCATTTAGATTATGCTGCACAGTTTTGGTCACCGTATTACAGAATGGATATAAATTCTCTGGAAAATGTACAAAGGAGGATGACATAGTTGATCCCATGTATCAGAAATCTTCCCTATGAGGATAGACTAAGGGCCCTGAAACTGCACTCTCTAGAAAGACGTAGAATTAGGGGGGATATGATTGAGGTGTATAAATGGAAGACAGGAATAAATAAAGGGGATGTAAATAGTGTGCTGAAAATATCTAGCCTAGACAGGACTCGCAGCAATGGTTTTAAGTTGGAAAAATTCAGATTCAGGAAGGATATAGGAAAGTACTGGTTTGGTAATAGAGTTGTGGATGAGTGGAACAAACTCCCAAGTACCGTTATAGAGGCCAGAACGTTGTGTAGCTTTAAAAATAGGTTGGATAAATACATGAGTAGATGTGGGTGGGTGTGAGTTAGACCTGATAGCTTGTGCTACCAGGTCGGTTGCCGTGTTCCTCCCTTAAGTCAATGTGACCTGACCTGACTAGGTTGGGTGCATTGGCTTAAGCCGGTAGGAGACTTGGACCTGCCTCGCATGGGCCAGTAGGCCTTCTGCAGTGTTCCATCGTTCTTATGTTCTTATGTTCTTATGAAAACTTACCTAAACCTTATTCTAACAAGAGCAATTTAATTTAGCCTAATCCAACTAAATATATTTTAAACAAGTTTACAGGAATGTAATAATAATAAAAAAAAAATGAAATATATTTTTTTCGTTACGTTCGGAATGATTTTTGCGAGATTATTGCATACACAAAATTTCGCTTGCCTTATTCGGCAAGAAGACAGTTGCTATGTAAGCCAAAATCGCAAGCTTTACACACACACACACACACACACACACACACACACACACACACACACACACACACACACACACACACACACACACACACACACACACACACACACACACAACGCCACTTACAAGAGGATTAAAGACTAACACAGAGAAATGCTCAAGAATCGCCGGGCTGTTCTGCATATCCCCGCCTCGCCCTCAAGGCCGCTCTCACAGATATCTCTCTGCTAATCTCAACATCTCGACACTGAGATAAGAGGGTTCCGGAGGGACAGGGTGGGAGTGGGTAGGAGTGGCAGGGAATTGGTGGGAGGGTTAAGGCGGGGGTGGAGAGGAGGAATTGCTCGAAAATGAGGGAACGTAGAGTGTCAAGGGAAATGTTAGACAATACTGAGAGAGCAAGAGAGAGAGAGAGAGAGAGAGAGTGAAATATATAGATAGATAAATAGAGAGAGAGAGAGAAAGAGAGAGAGAGATAGATAGAGAGAGAGAGAGAGAGAGAGAGAGAGAGAGAGAGAGAGAGAGAGAGAGAGAGAGAGAGAGAGAGAGAGAGAGAGAGAGAGAGAGAGAGAGAGAGAGCATGGCATGATAGCTCACGACATAATCTGACCAAAACCCTGGGCACTCCCACCCACCATTTTACACTGCCACAGTCATGAGTATAAGAGGACCTGGCTCCTCCCAGGGTTGGCCAGGACAGTTACCTGCCTGGGGTTAATTTTCCAGGTCAGTTTGTCCAGGTCATCTTCCCCAGGTTGTCTAGAGTTATTACTCGTTAAGGTTACATTTCCTGGCCATCTCTGAAACATCACGTTGTCGAGGTCAACCTCCCACAGGATATACGCATCAAGAACTGTTTAATTTCAGTGTACATTCCTTATTTTAGGTATTAAAAAGGTAATATACAGACTCAGTGAACCTCATACAGCTGCTTCTGTAATCCCTTCGCAAGCAATTTTGTTGGTCGTATGACGCAGTGCAAGGAACCAGGCGAGGATACACGAGCATCTATGACGGAAATTAACGAGGCTACAACCGGAGCTGGGATAAGTTAGGTAATGTTTGTCAGGAAACAAGACAAGTATTTTCTGACGCGGATCTTAAGTCATATGAGGACCCTCAGCTGGAGCTTTTGATCATCTGACCGAGGCCTTCCGCTGGCTTACCGGTCCACCTCCTTAAAAATTACAGTCATAATTATAACCCTTTGATATTACAAAGTGGAGGTGCCAGCATCTTCGTCCGGTACTGGGAGTCTCTTACTGAGTGATGAAAGAAGCATCATCCCTCCTCCCCCCCCCTCACTCACTCTCATCCACTATGTCAGACGTCACAGTGGAAGAAATGGAAAAGTATCGACAAATACGTAGACAAATGCAGGTTGAAGAACAAGCTTTCGCTGGGTCCCAGTAAATGTTAAGCGACTTGTCTTTGTGTTCCCGGAAAGACAAAGTATTACCAACCATGGTAATGATAATTATCACAGTAATAATAGTGAACTGTTAAAGAAAATGAAGATAGTGGTAATTATAAGATCAATGATGATAGTAATAATAATATTAAATATAGAATAAAGGTATGAGTAATTATTGTAATGTGAATAAAAACAATTAAAAAGAAAATGAGGAATACAATGGAAAGACAGAATTAATAGAGGACTTAGAAGTCCTGGTCGAGGCTGTCTGATGAGAACTATATACTGTCTATATTAAGGACTATCGTAAATTATATGTAAGTCGACGACAGAAAGGCAGAAGGTTCTAGTATGACAAAGTTGACGCTCACAACCTCAGATCAATTTAGAAAGTTACTGGTGCTGCAAATTTATCAAAAGAATTTAAGAAATCAATGCAAGATTCCATCATTATGGTATATTACTGCCTCTGTGAAGCTTATATTGGCATGAAGAGTGTATGTTAATACACTCTAAATATTCAAGGGACTTGTTATATATAATTCTCTCTGATATTTTACTGTCATCAACACAAGCGCTGAGAGATAATTGACTATTAATTGATGGTGATGATTTTGACATAGTGGTGCGATTTTTGCTGTCTATAAAAATATCTATGAGTGGCCCACTAAGTTTATCTCATTAGCAAATATTTACTAAATGAAGGCGAGGTGAAGGTTGAAGTCAATAGGCCATGAATGACGGTGACAGTCATGTTGCTGGGTCACTTTCACAGGCTGCTAGGTCACCTTCACAGGCTGCTGGGTCACCTTCACAGGTTGCTGGGTCACCTTCACAGGTTGCTGGGTCACCTTCACAGGTTGCTGGGTCACCTTCACAGGCTGCTGGGTCACCTTCACAGGTTGTTTTGGAAATTTTTCATGATAAATTTAGATGTAGATTACGGGATGCTAAATTCTCCTTAGTTTTGTTCGATGGTATTATATGTGTGTGTGTGTGTGTGTGTGTGTGTGTGTGTGTGTGTGTGTGTGTGTGTGTGTGTGTGTGTGTGTACTCACCTAATTGTGGTTGGAGGTGTCGAGATTCAGCTCCTGGCCCCGCCTCTTGTGTGTGTGTGTGTGAAACCTCCATGCAATCAGCTTTGGTGGATCCAGTCCATTAGATGTGCTTATTTTCCCTATGACAAATGTGAGCAGAGTTCTGGATATGTGCCTTGCAGGTGCATTTCAGCTGAAAGATATTAAAAGCATTCAGGATGTTACCAGATTCAGCAGCCACACTCACGCCAACACTGCAGTAAGCTTCAGTAGAACTCCCTGTAGTGAGTGTGATAATGTATACATTGGTGAGACACAATGTTGTTCTGACTGTTTCTTGAAGGCATAATTGTATTGAATTCTCTCTATGAAATATTTTTTGTTGCTTATCAAAGGGATAATAGTTCCTTCTCAATGTCGTGTCTCAGTAGCCGATGTCTTCTTTGTGCTTCAGAAACACATCTGTTGAAGAGTTGTAGTTATTTATGGAGGAATCAGGTTATACTTGCTATGTCTGCATCAGGTGCACTCCGCCACTCACACCGGCCAGGTGCTGCCCTCTCGATTTAATTCTTCGCTTATGATGCAACAACATACCATTACAGATTCGGTGAGAAATTTCTGTGCAGAGATTGCTACAGCCTCTTGTAAATTCATCCTCGGAGTTGTAACTGCAGAGTGAGATGCTCCATGCAGTGAGTTACACTCTCAGCAAAGGATCCAACAAACGAGCAGAGAATGAAAAGCATTCTGATTCCTTCTAGTTCTCCCTTCCTTAGACGATCTAATTGGCCGATATACTAAGCGGGCGCAGGTGTGTCCACGCCACACATGGAATAACAGAGAGCCCATCAGCATATAGCTTTTAAGTTTCATTACAAATGGTTAAGGTTCATGTTTAAGGCTGACATGGCATGAGTACCCTCTCAGATTGGCTCTCTGAGTGTTTTAGTGAGAACTATGTTAAGGTTCTCCAAGAGTGAGAGAGAGAGAGAGAGAGAGAGAGAATTGCTTTTCAATAAACTACATATGAGCTTCGGTTCTCCATCAATTCCTTCTATCTACGTCTCGCCATAGCTCCTTCCTTCCTTTCCTCTACACTCGTTCACACGTTTTTTTTAATTTTTATCACTTTTTTCCCCATCTCTCAAAATGATTTCGTCTGTCTCTCCGTTTCTTCCATTACTGTTCCAACTCTCATATCCATATTACCTCTTCTTTTATTCCCTCCTCTCCAGTTCCTTTCACACATATAGTTCTCCCGTGTACTCTATTACACTACAGATAACCACACAAGATTTTCATGTACCAGGCCCACACCGCCCGTGCCACGCCCACACCGCCCACAGCTTGACCTACGTTAGTGCTGAGAGCTGCACTGTGTGTTGATGTCAGCAACTTTACCTTGTATTTATATCAGCGGCTTTATCACGGTAGCTGTCCACATGATACTTCCACACACACACACACACACACACACACACACACACACACACACACACACACACACACACACACACACACACACACACACACACACACACACAGAAAGGGTAACTAACATGCACTCAGCCCCAGGCCCAGACTCGTGGAACTCTGTGTTCATTAAGAACTGCAAGAAACGACTCTTAGCATGCCATGGAGAAGGAGCATAGACACAGGTGAGATTCCACAGTCACTGAAAACAACTGATATAGCCCCACTCCATAAAGGTGGCAGCAAAGCAGCAGCTGAGAACTATAGACCAATAGCTTTAACGTCCCACATCATAAAAATCTGTGAAAGAGTTCTAAGAAGCAGGATAGCTAACCACCTGGACTCCCAACAGTTGCACAATCCAGGACAACATGGTTTCAGAGCAGGTCGCTCCTGCCTCTCGCAACTATTGGACCGCTATGATATGATCTTAGCTGCAATGGAAACCAAACAGAATGCAGATGTAGTATACACATATTTTGCAAAAGCCTTTAACAAGTGCGACCATGGTGTAATAGCACACAAAATGCGGACTACAGGAATAACTGGCAAAGTGAAAAGATGGATCTTCAACTTTCTAACCAATCGAACACAAAGAGTAGTGAAGAACTCTCTTCCACAAGGCACAGTACTCGCACCTATCCTGTTCCTCATTATCATATCAGACATAGACAGAGATGTAAACCATATCACTGTATCATCCTTTGCAGACGATACTAGGATCTGCGTGAGTGTCATCCATTGAGGACACGGCAAATCTCCAAGAAGTTATAAACCAAGTTTTCCAGTGGGCAATGGAGAACAATATGATGTTCAATGAAGACAAATTCCAACTACTCCGTTATGGAAAACTGGAGGAAATAATAACTAGGACTGAGTATACTACAAACTCTAATCACACAATAGAGCGGAAAAGTAATGTGAAGGACCTGGGTGTGGTAATGTCCAACGATCTCGCCTTCAAGGACCACAACAATGCCACTATCACATCTGCTAGGAAACTGATGGGATGGATAATGAAAACATTCAAGACAAGAGATGCTAAACCAATGATGATCTTTTTTAAATCACTTGTTCTCTCTAGGCTGGAATACTGCTGTACATTAACATCCCCATTCAAGGCTGGTGAAATTTCAGTTCTAAAGAATGTACAGAGAACCTTTACTGCATGTGAAAGTTCCATCAAACACCTTAACCACTGGGAACGCTTGGAAACACTGGACTTGTGCTCACTGGAGTGCAGGCAAGAGATATATCATAATCTACACCTGGAAGATTCTGTAGGGACTGGTTCCTAATCTGCAAACAGAAATCTCTCCCTACGAAAGCAAAAGACTTGGCAGGCGATGCAACATACCTCCAGTGAAAAGTAGAAGTAGAGACGCCACTGGTTCACTAAGGGAAAACGCAGTAAGTGTCCGGGGCCCAAGACTGTTCAACAGCCTCCCACCAGCCATAAAGGACATTACCAATAGACCCCTGGTTGTCTTCAAGAGGAAGCTATACAGATACCTAAAGTCAGTGCCAGATCAGCCGGGCTGTGGTTCGTACGTGGGACTATCTGCGGCCAGTATTTTAACAGCCTCGTTGATTAGGCCTTGATCCACCGGGAGGCCTGTTCGTGGACCGGGCTGCGGGGGCGTTGATGCCCGGAATGCCCTCCAGGTAGACTCCTGGTAGGTAGACACACACTTGAGACCCCAACAAGTGCAAGTTTATGAAAATCGGTGAAGCTGAGAGACAATCAAATACAGATAAAGATCGTGGGGATGATGGGACAGAGGCTAAAACGTGAGTGAAGAAGAATAAAGAGTAAACATTACACCGAACATATCACTGGAGCTCTCCATGAACCAGTTAGCCTAGACAGTCCATGAACGTGTATTAAACTTTAAAACGGAACTGAGATATCTCAGTGAACAGTTCAAAGCGGAAGATAACATACACGTCAGATCTGCCATAGAGTATGCAGCACCAGCATGGAGCCACCACATGTAAAGCTAAGTCCAGAAACTAAAAAATAAACTACGTAGATTCTCTAGAAGACTAATCCTGGTGCTAAGAGGGATTACCTGTCACAAAAGGACTAAGGAAGTTAACCTGACAAGACTGGGTGAGAGGAGACAAAGAAAGAAGATATAATTACCACTTAAAAGATACTTAGAGGATCTGATAAGAAACACAACCATTACACCTCCACCACTATCGCCATCTCTCCACATTTATCACCACCACTCCACCACTATCACCACCACTCCACCACACTCTTCCATCATCACCACCGCTCAACCACACACTCCCTCCTACCATCACAGCCACTCCACCACATCCTCCTTCATACTTAAACCACCACCACCCCTCCCGTAAACGCCCCTCCCCTCCACTCCCACCACCACAACCCCCCTCCCCCTCTCCCATCCTCACCACCACTAATGCCTACCATCGTATATTCTGTTTGTGTACTTTGACAGCTCATTACCAGAGTGAGAGAGAGAGAGCAGCAGTATACAGGAGGTGTCAACACTGTCAAACACTCAGTGTTGTTACACTGTGAGAAACAACCAAAGATTTAACTCACACTTTATAATTTTTGGGGGGCAGACTAAGGTGTGAAGGATGGACCCGGGGTGGGGAGGGGAGGGGAGGGGTGAGGGGGCAGAAGGGAGGGGGGGAAATAGCAGCATATATGTCCACCAGAGAGCAACTAATATTGACACTTTGCATAGCATTAGTCTAGGAAGAGGGGGAGGAGGAGGGGGGAGGGGGAGGGAAAGGGGAAGGGGTAGGGGGAAGGGAAGGGAGGGGGGTTATCCACTCTTTATGTGCAAGTTTTTCTTTCAGATTTAGTCATCATTTATTGTACACTTTATGACAGATGTCATTATTATTATTATTATTATTATTATTATTATTATTATTATTATTATTATTATTATTAATACTCTTATCATTATTAGTATTATCATTACTATAATTATTAATATTTTTTTACTATTATTATTACGTTCGTGGTTTATGAAAGGCAATTAGGTTTAATCCAGGGAAGGGGAGGGTAGCTCCAGTGCCGTGGATCAAAAAACTTTCATAATGCATCATATTTCTTTTCTTTCTCTACATTTTATAAAATCAGGCGGATTTGTGTCTCTCTTATCCGAGTACCAGTGTGAGAGATGCTTGCATATACATAGTGGAGGCAGGAACCATACATAGTTTTAAGATCAGGTATGATAAAGCTCATGGAGCAGGGGGAGAGAGAGGACCTAGTAGCTATCAGTGAAGAGGCGGGGCCAGGAGCTGAGTCTCGACCCCTGCAACCACAAACAGGTGAGAACACATACACACACACACACACACACACACACACACACACACACACACACACACACACAGGAGACAGAGGAGACATAGGGGGGACATGATAACGACATACAAAATACTGAGAGGAATTGACAAGGTGGACAAAGACAGGATGTTCCAGAGATGGGACACAGCAACAAGGGGACACAGTTGGAAGTTGAAGACACAGATGAATCACAGGGATGTTAGGAAGTATTTCTTCAGCCACAGAGTAGTCAGCAAGTGAAATAGTTTGGGAAGCGATGTAGTGGAGGCAGGATCCATACATAGCTTTAAGCAGAGGTATGATAAAGTTCACAGTTCAGGGAGAGTGACCTAATAGCGATCAGTGAAGAGGCGGGGCCAGGAGCTCGGACTCGACCCCTGCAACCTCAACTAGGTGAGTACACACACACACACACACATACATACACACACACACACACACACACACACACACACACACACACACACACACACACACACACACACACACACACACACACACACACACACACACATTTTTACACAAACCTGAAGGAGTTAGAGGATAAAAAAAATGGGATCTCAAAAGGGAGGATCTAAAGGCAAGGGAACTGAGGATGGTTGGTCTAAAAAGTAAGAATGGGGAGAACAGTTCAAGAACAAAATGGATCAAGAATGGGAAAGAAGGTTAAATGAGCTTTGCAATAACATGTTAGAGAAGATATCTGCAAAGAGCAAAAAGTGGGAATCATGAACTGTAGTAGCTGAGGCAAAGATACAGTGACTAGAGGAAGAAATGGATGTGCTGAAGCAGGATATAAAGATGAGGTCTGTAAGGAGCAAGGTAACTGAAATGGGAATATCAGCAGGCAGCGAAGGGACTGAAGAAGGGGATGGAGCTAAGAAGTCTTTAGCAGAAGTACTATCAGGCCATCAGAGTGTTTGGGAGATGATAAAGGAAGCAACAAATGAGATGCTTAAATCGGATCCAGAGATATGGAGGAAAAAGAAATGGGAAGAAGAGAGGGAGAGGCCAATAATCATTCATGGGCTTCAGGAGGGTGAAGGGAAGACCTACGATGAAAGAAAGCAGTGGGAGGAAATAGAGATTAAGAGTATCATTGCAATAACAGGAGAGAAGGATATGTCTCAGGTAGAAAAATTTCACAGACTTGGGGGTATTCGAGGGAAAAAAATCGACCAATCATTTTGACATTCAAGACAGAAGTGGCACAGAACAGGATACTACAACAGAAACCACTGTTAAAGGACTCTCCAGAATATCAACAAGTGTACGTCAATTGAGACAGAACAAAAAAAGAAAGGAAACAAATGAAAGTGAGAGCAAAACGAAACCAGTGGAAGGACAGAGAGGCAAGACAGGCAATGACAGACAGGAAAGCTCAGCCTTTGGGGGAACATCAAACACAAATACTTACAGAAACCTCTCAACCCCTGTCACCACATATCAACTTAACAAAATAATCAGAAACAAACCACACTTCATAGCCCCCACCCCCCTAAGCACTAATTTCACAATCACAGCAGCCTCCCATAATATTGTGCCCTGCCTTCCACTCTCCCTGCCTGAACCTTCCTCTTCCATCTCCCAAAATAAAATAATGGAAAGGAAGCAAAAGGTATGGTACACCAATGCAGATATATAATAAATAAGAGTGAAGAGTGGCAAGAACGAATCATTGATGCATCACCTGACATCATAGCACTAACGGAGACAAAACTTACAGGGATGATAACAGATGCAATCTTTCCATCTGGATATCAGATCCTGAGGAAAGACAGAGAGAACAGAGGAGGGGGAGGAGGAGCACTGCTCATAAAAAACCAGTGGAGTTTTGAGGAAATGGGAGGAATGGCCAGAAGGGAAACAGACGACTTCATTGTAGGAACATTTCAGTCTGGGGGTCCAAAGGTGATGATAGCAGTGATGTATAACCCACCACTGAACAGCAGGAGCATGAGACAAGAGTATGATGTGTGCAATAGGGAAATGGTGGATACACTAGCTGAAGTGGCCAGGAGGGCTCATATGGGTAGGACAAAATTACTCATAATGGGGGACTTCAATCAAAAAGATATTGACTGGAAAAACCTAGAGCCACATGGGGGACCAGAAACATGGAGGGCTAAGATGTTGGAGACTGTATTGGAGAACTTCATGCATCAACATGTTAGGGATACAACCAGAGAGAGAGGAGAGGATGTTGCAGCAAGGCATATTAACCTTGAATAGTTCAGATATAGGGGATATCACACATGAAAGGCCCCTTGGTGCTAGTGATCATGATGTTCTGAGTTTTGAATACCTTTTAGAGTTAACAGTGGAGAATGCAGCAGCACGAGGACAACGAGAGAAGCCAAACTTCAAACAAAGGGACTACATAGGAATGGAAAGTTTCCTGTATGAAGTGCAGTGGGAAAGAGAACTAGAGGGAAAGACAGTAAATTAAATGATAGAACCACTAAGTGCAGGGAGGCAGAGGAGAAGTTCATACCAAAGGGTAACAGAAAAAATGGTAAGACCAGAGTGAGCCCATGGTTTAACTGGAGGTGTAAAGAGGCCAAAGTCAAGTGTGCTAGAACATGGAAAAGATATAGAAGGCAAAGGGCTTAAGAAAACAAGGAGTTGAGCAGAAGAACCAGAAACGAATATGCAAGAATAAGGAGAGAGGCCCAGAGGCAATACGAGAATGACATAACATCTAAAGCCAAATTTGAACCAAAGTCGTTATACAGTCACATTAGGAGAAAAACAACAGTCAAGGACCAGGTAATCAGGCTAAGGAAAGGAGGGGAGCTCACAAAGAGTAACCAGGAAGCATGTGATGAACTAAACACAAGTTTTAAAGAAGTATTCACAATAGAGACAGGAATGCTTCTAGCAAACCATGGAGGTAGGGTGCACCAGCAGGTGCTGGACACAATACACATAACCAAGGTAAAAATGAAGAAACTGCTAGGTGAACTAGATACCTCAAAGGCGGTGGGCACAGATAACATATCTCCAGGGATACTGTGAGAGTGAGCAGAGGAACTGGGTGTGCCGCTAGCAGCAATCTTCAGTAAATCTATCTAAACTGGGCAGTTGCCTTAGGCATGGAAGACAGGAAATGTAGTTCCACTTTTTATGAAAGACAGACAGGCAGCGTTAAACTACAGACCAGTGTCATTGACTTGTATAGTATGTAAAGTCATGGAGAAGATTATCAGGAGAAGAGTGGTGGAACACACTGAAAAGATGGGGCTCATACATGACAATCAGCACAGCATCAGAGATGGGAAATCCTGAGTCACTAATCTACTTGAGTTATACGATAAGGTAACAAAAGTAAGACAGAAGAGAGGGATGGCTTTTGACACAGTACCACACAAGAGACTGGTGCAAAAATCAGAGAAGCAGGCAGGAATAATAGGGAAAGTTCTGCAGTGGATCAGGGAATACCTGACAGGAAGGAAACAGCGAGTGTTGGTACGTGATGAAGTGTTAGAGTGGGTGCACGTGGGGTTCCACAAGGGTCAGTCCTAGGTCCGGTGCTGTTTCTTGTATAAGTGAATGACATGATGGAAGGAATAGATTCAGAAGTGTCACTGTTCGCTGATGATGTGAAACTGATGAGGAGAATACAAGCGGGCGAGGATAAGTTAAGACTGCAAGGGGATCTGGACAGACTATAAGTCTGGTCCGATAAATGGCTCCTGGAGTTTAACTCCAGTAAGTGTAGGGTCATGGAGACTGGGGAAGAACACAGAAGACCACAAACGGCGTACAGGTTAGGGAACCGAAAGCTGCAAACATCACTTAAAGAAAAGGATTTTGAGGTAAGCATTATAACGAACATGTCTCCTGAGGCACACATCAATCAAATAATTGCTGTAGCATATGGGCGCTTGGCAAACCTGAGATTATCATTTAAACATCTGAGTAAGGAGTCATTCACAACATTGTACACCGTGTATGTCAGGCCTATACTGGAGTATGCAGCGCCAGTATGGAACCCTCACTTAGTCAAACACGTCATGAAACTGAAGAAAGTGCAAAAATTTGCAACACGATTAGTCCCGGAACTGAGGGGTATGTCTTATTGGGAGAGTTTAAGGGAACTCAACCTGATGACACTAGAGGATAGGAGAGATAGAGGGGACATGATAACAACGTATAAAATACTGAGAGGAATTGAAAAGGTTGAGAGGGCTCAAAAGTTTCAGAGATGGGACACAGGAGCAAGGTGCCACAATTGGAAGCTGAAAACCCAGATGAGTCATAGGGATGTTAGGAAGTATTTCTTTAGCATTAGAGTTGTCAGGAAGTGGAATAATCTGGAGAGTGAAGTAGTGGAAGCAAGTTCCATACATAGCTTTAAGAAGAGGTATGATAAAGCTCATGGGGCAGGGAGAGAGTGAATTAGTATCGACCAGTGAAGAGGCGGGGCCAGGAGCCATGAATCGACCCCTGCAACCACATATAGGTTAGTACACACACACACACACACACACACACACACACGATGTTAGGAAGTATTTCTTCAATCAAAGAGTTGTCAGGAAGTGGAATAGTCTAGCAAGTGATGTAGTAGAGGCAGGAACCATACATAGCTTTAAGATCAGGTATGATAAAGCTCATGGAACAGGAAGAGAGAGGATCTAGTAGCGACCAGTGAAGAGGCGGGGCAAGGAGCTGAGTCTCGACCCCTGTAACCACATTAGGTGAGTACAATTAGGTGAGTACATACACACAGACATACACTCACACACACACACACACACACATACACACACACACACACACACACACACACACACACACACACACACACACACACACATACACACACACACACACACACACACACACACACACACACACACACACACACACACACACACACACACACACACACACACACACACACACACACACACACACACACACACACACACACACACACACAGCCACATCAGGAGGAAAACAACAGTCAAGGACCAGGTAATCAGACTGAGGAAGGGTGATGGGGAATTCACAAGAAACGACCAGGAGGTATGTCAGGAGCTCAACACAAGATTTAAAGAGGTATTTACAGTGGAAACCAGTAGGACTCCAGGAAATCAGAACAGGGGGGCACACCAGCAAGTGCTGGATGAGGTACATATAACCAAGGAGGAGGTGAAGAAGCTGCTATGCGAACTTGACACCTCAAAGGCGGTGGGACCAGACAACATCTCTCCATGGGTCCTTAAAGAGGGAGCAGAGATACTGTGTGAGCCATTAACAAAGATCTTCAACACATCGTTTGAAACTGGGCAACTCCCTGAGGTATGGAAAATGGCAAATGTAGTCCCAATTTTTAAAAAGGGAGACAGATATGAGGCACTAAACTACAGACCTGTATCACTAACGTGTATAGTATGCAAGGTCATGGAGAAGATCATCAGGACGAGAGTGGTGGGGCACCTGGAAAGAAACAAGTGTATAATTGACAACCAGCACGGTTTCAGGGAAGGAAAATCCTGTGTTACAAACCTACTAGAGTTTTATGACAAGGTGACAGAAGTAAGACAAGAGAGAGAGGGATGGATCGACTGCATATTTTTGGACTGCAAGAAGGCCTTCGACACAGTTCCTCACAAGAGGTTACTGCAAAAGCTAGAGGATCAGGCACACATAACAGGAAAGGAACTGCAATGGATCAGAGAATATCTGACAGGGAGGCAACAACGAGTCATGGTACGCGACGAGGTGTCAGAGTGGGCGCCTGTGACAAGCGGGGTTCCACAGGGGTCAGTCCTAGGACCTGTGCTGTTCTTGGTATATGTGAACGACATAACGGAAGGGATAGACTCAGAAGTGTCCTTGTTTGCAGATGATGCGAAGTTAATGAGAAGAATCAAATCGGATGAGGATCAGGCAGGACTACAAAGAGACCTGGACAGGCTACAAGCCTGGTCCAGCAACTGGCGCCTTGAATTTAACCCTGCCAAATGCAAAGTCATGAAGATTGGGGAAGGGCAAAGAAGACCGCAGACACAATATAGTTTAGATGGCCAAAGACTGCAAACCTCACTCAAGGAAAAAGATCTAGGGGTGAGTATAACACCGAGCATATCTCCTGAGGCGCACATCAATCAGATAACTGCTGCAGCATACGGGCGCCTGGCAAACCTACGGATAGCGTTCCGATACCTCAGTAAGGATTCGTTTAAGACTCTGTATACCATTTACGTCAGGCCCATACTGGAGTATGCAGCACCAGTTTGGAATCCACACCTAGTCAAGCACGTCAAGAAATTAGAGAAAGTGCAAAGGTTTGCAACAAGACTAGTCCCAGAGCTACGGGGATTGTCCTACGAAGAAAGGTTGAGGGAAATCGGCCTGACGACACTGGAGGACAGGAGGGTCAGGGGAGACATGATAACGACATATAAAATACTGCGCGGAATAGACAAGGTACATAAAGACGGGATGTTCCAGAGATGGGACACAGACACAAGAGGTCACAATTGGAAGTTGAAGACTCAGATGAATCAAAGGGATGTTAGGAAGTATTTCTTCAGTCATAGAGTAGTCAGGCCGTGGAATAGCCTAGAAAGTGACGTAGTGGAGGCGGGAACCATACATAGTTTTAAGGCGAGGTATGATAGAGCTCATGGGGCAGGGAGAGAGAGGACCTAGTAGCAATCAGCGAAGAGGCGGGGCCAGGAGCTGTGACTCGACCCCTGCAACCACAAATAGGTGAGTAAATAGGTGAGTATACACACACACACACACACACATGCACACCAGCGACCAGTGAAGAGGCAGGGCTAGGAGCTTGGACTCGACCCCTGCAACCTCAACTAGGTGGATACAACTAGGTGAGTACACACATACACACACTAAGGGACATGCCGGCATACTGGAAGGTGCATCTCGACCGCGACAGAACACAAGAAGAAAGGCAGAAACTGAAAGAGAGTGTACAAAGACGAAAGGGGGAAAGAGAGGTGAAGATGGAGATGGACAAAACCCAGACTCAGGGGGAAGATCAAATACAACCTCCCTCACAACCACCTACAGAAGCCCCCAACCAGAAGCACCCCAAACACCCAAAACACACATGTCATACCAAATTCCCCTACCCACCTCATTACAAACTCCTCCTTCACAGCAACCACCTAGACCACAATTTTAGAAAAGAAATTGAAGGTTTTGTTTACAAATGCAAATGGAATAACAAATAAGTGTGATGAGTGGCATGAAAGAATCAAGGAGACATCCCCAGACATAATAGCACTCACAGAAATGAAACTCACCAGAATGATAATAGATGCAATCTTTCCACTTGGGTATCAAATCCTTAGGAAAGATAGAGGAAGCAGAAGGGGAGGAGTTGCACTGCTCATTAAAAACCGGTGGGAATTCGAGGAAATGGAATGAATGGATGGAATAGGCAAAAGGGATTACATAGTAGGAACAATCCAGGCTGAGGGCCATAAGGTGATAATTGCAGTAATGTACAACCCACCACAGAACTGCAGAAGGCCAAGCATAGAATATGATGAGAGCAACAAAGCAATGGAAGACACACTAGCCGAGGTGGCCAGAAGAGCTCACATGGGGAGAGTAAACTTACTAGTTATGGGTGAATGGGAAAATCTGGATCCCTATGGGGGTCCCAAAACATGGAGAGCCAAGATGATGGATGTGTTACTGGAAAACTTCATGCATCAACATGTTAGAGAGAGGTGAGGATTATCCAGCAAGGCTGGACCTAGTATTCACCTTGAGTAGTTTGGACATCGAGGATATCACGTTCGAATGGCCTCTTTGAGCTAGTGATCATGTGGTTCTGTGCTTTGATTACATAGTTGAGCTACAGCTACAAGTGGAGAGGGTAGCAGGAATAGGACGGGAAAACCCAAGCTACAAAAGGGACGACTACACAGGCAAGAGGAACTTCCTGCAAGACATTCAGTGGCAGAGAGAACTGGCAGGAAAACCAGTAGCAGAAATGATGGACTATGTGACAACAAACTGCGAGGAGGTTGAGGAGAGGTTTTTTCCCAAAGGAAACAGAAATAATAGGAAGACCAGAACGAGTCCTTTGTTCGCTCAAAGGTGTAGGGAGGCAAAAACTAAGTGTGCTAAAGAATGGAAAAAGTGCAAAAGACAAAGGACAAAGGAAAATAAAGATATTAGCCAAAGAACCAGAAATGAAAATGTACAGAGAAAAAGGGAGGCTCAGAGACAATACGAAAATGACAGAGCATTGAAAGTTAAGTCTGACCCGAAGCTGTTGTATAGCCACATCAGGAGGAAAACAACAGTCAAGGATCAAGTAATCAGACTGAGGAAGGAAAGTGGGGAATTCACAAGAAACGACCAAGAGGTATGTGAGATGCTCAGCATGAGATTTAAAGAAGTATTTACAGTGGAGATAGGAAGGGCTCCAGGAATTCAGAATAGGGAGGTACACCAGCAAGTGCTGGATGAAATACACAAAACCAAGGAGGAGGTGAAGAAGCTACTATGTGAACTTGATATCTCAAAGGTCGTGGGACCAGACAACATCTCTCCGTGTGTCCTTAGAGAGGGAGCAGAGATGCTGTGTGTGCCACTAACAAAAATCTTCAACACATCCATTACAACTAGGCAACTACCTGAGGTATGGAAGATGGCAAATGTAGTCCCAATTTTTAAGAAAGGAGACAGACACGGGGCATTAAACTACAGACCTCTGTCACTGACGTGAATTGTATGCAAAGTCATGGATAAGATCATCAGAAGAGTGGTAGAGCACCTAGAAAGACACAAGCTTATAAACGACAACCAGCACGGTTTCAGGGAAGGAAAATCCTGTGTCATAAACCTACTAGAGTTTTATGACAAGGTAACAGAAGTAAAAACGAGAGAGAGGGGTGGATAGACTGCATTTTCTTGGACTACAGGAAGGCCTTCGACACACTTCCTCACAAGAGGATCAGGCACGTATAACAGGAAAGGCACTGCAATGGATCAGAGAATATCTGACAGGGAGGCAACAACGAGTCATGGTACGTGACGAGGTGTCAGAGTGGGCGCCTGTGACGAGCGGGGTTCCACAGCGGTCAGTCCTAGGACCTGTGCTGTTTTTGGTATATGTAAATGACATAACGGAACAGATAGACTCGGAAGTGTCCTTGTTTGCAGATAATGTGAAGTTACAGAGGAGAATTAAATCGGTCAAGGATCAGGCAGGACTACAAAGAGACATGGACAGGCAACATGCCTGGTCCAGCAGCTGGCTCCTTGAATTTAACCCCCTCCAAATGCAAAGTCATGAAAATCGGGGAAGAGCAAATAAGACCGCTGACAGAATATAGTCTAGGTGACCAAAGACTACAAACCTCACTCAAGGAAAAAGATCTTGGTGTGAGTATAATACCGAGCACATCTCCCGAGGAGCACATCAGTCATATAACTGCTGCAGCATACAGGCGTCTGGCAAACCTAAGAATAGCTTTCCGATACCTCAGTAAGAACATAAGAACATAAGAAAGGAGGAACATTGCAGCAGGCCTGTTGGCCCAAACTAGGCAGGTCCTTAACAATTCATCCCACTAACAAAACATTTTCCCAACACAATTTTCAATGCCACCCAAGAAATAAGCTATGAAACTCTATCCACTCTCATATGCAAGTCCCAATCAAATCCAACCCCTCTAACTCATGTATTTATCCAACCTAAATTTGAAACTACCTAAGGTTTTAGCCTCAATAACCCAACTAGGTAGACTGTTCCACTCATCAACTACCCTATTTCCAAACCAATACTTTCCTATATCCTGTGCAAGAAAGATATAAAATACCGACAATATGAAAGTTAAGACACATGTGCAACATCTGGATATCTTTATGTCCTAGAATCTGTATTGATAAAGCCACTGGATGGCGAAACGTCTACAATAAAGATATCCAGATGTTGCACATGTGTCTTAACTTTCCTATATCCTTTCTAAATCTAAACTTGTCTAATTTGAATCCATTACTGCGGGTTCTCTCTTGGAGAGATATCCTCAACACCTTATTTATATCCTCTTTATTAATACCCATCTTCCACTTATACACTTCGATCAGGTCCCCCCTCATTCTTCGTCTAACAAGTGAATGTAATTTAAGGGTCTTCAATCTTTCTTCATAAGGAAGATTTCTAATGCTATGTATTAATTTAGTCATTCTACGCTGAATGTTTTCTAACGAATTTATGTCCATTCTGTAATATGGAGAACAGAACTGAGCTGCATAATCTAGGTGAGGCCTTACTAATGATGTATAAAGCTGCAGTATGACCTCTGGACTTCTGTTGCTTACACTTCTTGATATAAATCCCAGTAATCTATTTCCCTTATTACGCACGCTTAGGCATTGCTGTCTTGGTTTAAGGTTGCTACTCACCATAACCCCCAAATCCTTTTCGCATTCTATACGGCCAAGTTCAACATTATTAAGCTGGTAGGTGCTAGGGTTATGAACATTTCCGAGCCTTAGAACTTTACATTTATCTACATTGAACTGCATCTGCCACTTTTCTGACCACGAATTGAGTTTGTCTAAATCCTCCTGAAGTTCTGAGACATCAACATCTGAATGGATTATCCTACGTATCTTCGTGTCATCAGCAAATTTGCTTATGTCACTAGTAATTCCCTCGTCAAGGTCGTTTATATATATATATATATATATATATATATATATATATATATATATATATATATATATACATATATGTCGTGCCGAATAGGCAGAACTTGCGATCTTGGCTTAAATATCAACGTTCATCTTGCCATGTAGGACAAGTGAAAATTTGTGTATGCAATAATTTCGCCAAAATCATTCTGAACCTAACGATAAAAATATATTTCACTGTGTTTGTTTAGTATTAAATTACTGTAAACAAATCTAAAATATATTTAGTTAGGTTAGGCTAAAATAAATTGCTCTTCTTATAATAAGGTTAGGTAAGTTTTCTAAGATTCTTTTGGTGCAAAATTCAAAATTTTTACATTATCATTAATGAAAAAAATATATCTTTAAACGTATAAGAGAAAATTTTAGAAAGGACTTAATTTATGTGAGTTCTTGCTAATTGACCAGTTTTACATATTCGGCACGACATATATATATATATATATATATATATATATGTATATATATATATATATATATATATATATATATATATATATATATATATATATATATACATATATATATATATATATATATATATATATATATATATATATATATATATATATATATATATATATATATATATATATATATATATATATATATATATATATATATATATATATATATATATATATATATATATATTATTATTATTATTATCACACTGGCCGATTCCCACCAAGGCAGGGTGGCCCGAAAAAGAAAACCTTTCACCATCATTCACTCCATCACTGTCTTGCCAGAAGGGTGCTTTACACTACAGTTTTTAAACTGCAACATTAACACCCCTCCTTCAGAGTGCAGGCACTGTACTTCCCATCTCCAGGACTCAAGTCCGGCCTGGCGGTTTCCCTGAACCCCTTCATAAATGTTACTTTGCTCACACTCCAACAGCACGTCAAGTATTATAAACCATTTGTCTCCATTCACTCCTATCAAACACGCTCACGCATGCCTGCTGGAAGTCCAAGCCCCTCGCACACAAAACCTCCTTTACCCCCTCTCTCCAACCTTTCCTAGGCCGACCCCTACCCCGCCTTCCTTCCACTACAGACTGATACACTCTTGAAGTCATTCTGTTTCGCTCCATTCTCTCTACATGTCCGAACCACCTCAACAACCCTTCCTCAGCCCTCTGGACAACAGTTTTGGTAATCCCGCACCTCCTCCTAACTTCCAAACTACGAATTCTCTGCATTATATTCACACCACACATTGCCCTCAGACATGACATCTCCACTGCCTCCAGCCTTTTCCTCTCTGCAACATTCATCACCCATGCTTCACACCCATATAAGAGCGTTGGTAAAACTATACTCTCATACATTCCCCTCTTTGCCTCCAAGGACAAAGTTCTTTGTCTCCACAGACTCCTAAGTGCACCACTCACTCTTTTCCCCTCATCAATTCTATGATTCACCTCATCTTTCATAGACCCATCCGCTGACACGTCCACTCCCAAATATCTGAATACATTCACCTCCTCCATACTCTCTCCCTCCTATCTGATATTCAATCTTTCATCACCTAATCTTTTTGTTATCCTCATAACCTTACTCTTTCCTGTATTCACCTTTAATTTTCTTCTTTTGCACACCCTACCAAATTCATCCACCAATCTCTGCAACTTCTCTTCAGAATCTCCCAAGAGCACAGTGTCATCAGCAAAGAGCAGCTGTGACAACTCCCACTTTGTGTGTGATTCTTTATCTTTTAACTCCACACCTCTTGCTAAGACCCTCGCATTTACTTCTCTTACAACCCCATCTATAAATATATTAAACAACCACGGTGACATCACACATCCTTGTCAAAGGCCTACTTTTACTGGGAAAAAATTTCCCTCTTTCCTACATACTCTAACTTGAGGCTCACTATCCTCGTAAAAACTCTTCACTGCTTTCAGTAACCTACCTCCTACACCATACACTTGCAACATCTGCCACATTGCCCCCCTATCCACCCTGTCATACGCCTTTTACAAATCCATAAATGCCACAAAGACCTCTTTAGCCTTATCTAAATACTATTCACTTATATGTTTCACTGTAAACACCTGGTCCACACACCCCCTACCTTTCCTAAAGCCTCCTTGTTCTTCTGCTATCCTATTCTCCGTCTTACTTTTAATTCTTTCAATAATAACTCTACCATACACTTTACCAGGTATACTCAGCAGACTTATCCCCCTATAATTTATGCACTCTCTTTTATCCCCTTTACCTTTATACAAAGGAACTATGCATGCTCTCTGCCAATCCCTAGGTACAAACAACAGTGGGCTTAAAACTGATCCCTGCGGAACACCTCTTGTTACAGATCCCCACTCAGATTTAACCCCATTTATGCACACTCTCTGTTTCCTATTAGTGAGCCATGACTCGATCCATGACAGCATTTTTCCCCCAGTGTCATGAGCTGCCACTTTTTTCAAAAGTCTCTGATGTGGTACTCTATCAAAAGCCTTACTGAAATCTAAATAAACAATATCGAATTCTTTATCCTAATCAACGGCCTCAAAAGCTTTACTGATGAAGGTTAATGAATTAGTTAGGCAGGAACGGCCCCTGGTGAAACCATGTTGAGTATCATTAATCAAATTATGCCTATCGAGATGGCTTCTTATATTATCAACTATAATTGACTCTAGTAATTTGCCTACAATTGAAGTTAGGCTTATTGGGCGGTAATTTGACGGTAACGACTTGTCCCCTGTTTTAAAAATAGGAATTACATTAGCCATCTTCCACATATCAGACACTACACCTGTTTGAAGAGATAAATTAAAAATATTAGTTAATGGTTCACAAAGTTCCATTTTACATTCTTTAAGAACCCTTGAAAAAAGTTCATCAGGGCCCGGGGATTTATTTTGCTTTAATCGGTCTATCTGTTTGATAACCAATTCCCTAGTGACTGTGATGTTGCATAATTTATCATCTTCAGGCCCACTATAAAAATTAATTACATGGATATTGTCAGTGTCTTCCTGAGTGAAAACCGAGAGAAAATAATTATTAAAAATAGAGCACATTTCATTCTCCTTGTCAGTGAGATGCCCAGAGTTATTTTTAAGGGGATCTATCTTATCTCTAACTTTTGTTCTATAAACCTGGAAAAAACTTTTTGGGTTAGTTTTAGAATCCCTAGCAACTTTAATTTCATAGTCCCGTTTAGCTTTTCTTATCCCCTTTTTAATGTCCCTCTTGATGTCAATGTACTGATTCATAAGATGACCCTCACCTCTTTTGATACGCCTATAAATTCCTTTTTTCTGTCCTAAAAGATATTTGAGCCTATTTTTCATCCATTTGGGGTCAATTCTATTCACTCTAATTTCCTTATATGGGATAAATGTCCTTTGGCCAGCATGTATTGTGTTAAGAAAAGGCTAAAACGTTGTGTAGTTTTAAAAATAGGTTAGATAAATACACGAGTGGGTGTGGGTGGGTGTGAGTTGGACCTGACTAGCTTGTGCTGCTGGGTCTGGTGCCGTGCTCCATCCTTGAGTGGAGGTGACCAGACTGGGTGGGTCACTGCGTTAATCCGAGGGGGTGGGTCATTGGGCTAATCCGGGGTGGACACATGGACCTGCTCTGCATGGGTCAGTAGGTCTGTTGCAGTGTTCCTTCTTTCTTATGTTCTTATGTTCTTAAGAAAGCTGATAGCTCCCTTCGTTACTCCAGTCCACAGATGATAAGTGTTCTCTAATCCCATTGTGATCTGCTAAGCGAAAATCTGGGACCATTACTGAATTATCCCTGTTATCATACTTCCATTCAATGCTAAAGGTAATTGATTTGCGATCGCCTGTGCCGAGTTCCTCTGTAATTTCTAAATTATTAACAAGGGATTCATTGTTTGCCAAAACCAAGTCAAGCAGGCTATTTCCCCTTGCACGCTGTGTCACAAACTGCTTCAAAAAACAATCCTGAACTACTTCTAAGAAATCGTTTGATTCTAAATTCCCAGTCAAGAAATTCCAATCAATATGACTAAAGTTAAAGGCTCCTAGAATTACTAGGTTATCGTGCCTTGTGGCCTTAACAGTTTCCTCCCATAGTAGTCTCCCTTGGTCCCTATCTAAGTTTGGGGGACGGTATATCACACCTAAAATCAATTTTTCATGCCCCTCTGAAAATTCTATCCAAACAGACTCTGTATGTGTTACTTCAGACTTAATACCCGTTTTTATGCAACAGTTCAAGCGATCTCGGACATACAGTGCCACCCCACCCCCCATCCCGATACTTCTATCTACT